>NC_056728.1:716700709-716825709 GCF_019279795.1 Protopterus annectens
GGGTACTTGTTAAATCAAAGCATTTATTCTTACTTTACCTGACAAAATATATTTTAAGTTGCAGCCTAAAGTCAGAGCAGTTAAGTAGACATTGCCAAAGGTCGGGAGTTAAGGAGGAAAAGCTCTGGTTAGTTACACTGCAGCTTTGCTCTAGGTGTTTGAAGTAGAAGTCCAGATTAAGAGTCAGTTCTCTAAGTCTACTTTGGTGTGGTGGTGACCAGGGTTGCAGCAGCAGGAGTGTATATGTCAAGGTGCAGATGTTTGAAAAAAATGACCCAATGACATAAGTAGCTTATCTTGGAAGCCTTTTTGCTTTAAAATAGTGATACAGTGGTGCTCCGACCAACTAGAGTTTGTAATGAACCAACATATTTGTAAAAAAGTGATTGGAAGGATGTTGTGCTTATGCTAGCACCTGCTTTTTGTATTAAAGGAAGTCCATACTCCAATTGGGGAAGAAGATTCCTTTGCCTGTGGCAGTTCAAGCAGGTAAGGAGAGGTAGTGGGAGATCATCCTGGCCCAGAAAAGTGGTAGTTAATTCCACGCTATTTTTTTTCTGTATGAGCTTTAAAATACAATGTCTAGTAAAGCCATATTCCTAAACATTTGAAAGTGATTGCTGTTGCAATCGAATGTTGTTCTTGCCTTTTATGAGGATGGTAGTAGAAACTGTTTTTTATTTTTTTTTGGGGGGGGGGTCCAAAAATCATGGTTTTGGTTTTGTTAGATCAGAGTAGCAGTTTTCTACATTAAGCTAAGGAGAGAGAGAGAGAGAGAGAGAGAGAAGGTCGTTTTACAGTTGCTGTTGAAGATCTGTGTGAGAAGGGACGGGACCTATGCATTACCATATCATCAGCATACAAGATGATGGGAGGGTAAGTCACAAGGAAGTATATTGATGAAGATGGAGAAAAGATGTGGGGCAAAGACAGAACCTTGGTGTACCCCACTGATGCTGGGTGCCTCATTTGATAAGGCTTTTCTAATATTTACTCTGAGGGATCTATTAAAGTATGAATGCTGTGGGGTTATCTCAATTAGCAGTCATGTGGTTTAGGAAATGGAGAGGTCAGCTAGGTAAAAGGTGCATGTTAGACTGATAAAGGGGGTTCCAGTAAGGTTGTCATGATCCATATTAAAGTAGATCTTCAAACGTCAAAATCCAAAGCGCTGCTATGGTGATTCTATGTGAGCAGAAGCCATTTTGTTTAAGGGGGAAGAAGTGGTACCTCTGTTAAGTATTAGTAGTGTTTGGTACTTCTGTTAAGTATTAGTAGTGCTAGTTATAAACTATCTTCTAAAGTACTTACCTAGTGGTTGGTAGAATGGAGATGGGGCTAAAGTTGGAGGTTTTAAAGGGTTTGTGCTGCTAGTGGTTTAACAATAGCAGTTTTCCCTAAATTTGGGATTGAGTTTGTGATGAGACAAAGATTGTAAATGTGTAGCAGAGGGTGAATTATGTATTCCCTACTGTGGTAAATGAACTATTGGCATAGGCTGGCTGACCCAGTACTCTAGTGGGATTTTATCAAAAAGCCTTTTAATGTAGAAGGATGGAAGTAAAGAGGTGTTCAGGGTGGAGGAGGGTAGACGAGGCAGTGGTGAAAGGAAGAGATGGGAGAGCTGTTAAATTTATGAAGGGAGTCGCAGGAGGAGAGATTTTGGTTAGTGTTAAAGGGTGAGTTCTTTGCAAGGTTAGCCTTATGGTAGATTGTGTAGCTATGCTTCTGTTGTCTTAGGTGGAGTTACTTTGCCAGTTTTGCCATACTTTGTCAAAGAGTTTTGAAAACTGTTTTAGTTCTTTTGTGTGCCAGTCGTTTTTGCTTTTGTTTGTCTTGTAACTAGAAAAGGTTGTGAGTGAGAGCTATGCAGTCTCAGAGGGGGTCCTAGATGAGAGTCATTCTTCTCTGAAAAAGAAATTATGGAAGAGGCTGGAAATTTTGAGTCAGTTGCTTCCAACATTGAACTCCAAATTGCTGCATGTGGAGGTTGGCCTTAAGGAAATCAAATCTTAATGTATGTATGGATTCTTCTGAGAAAAACAAAAGATTGGTAAGAGTAGAGACCAATATCCTAAGAAGTGAAGATGGCATCTAATGGACAACTAGACTTAAATTCATCTAACCCTAAATTGGACCACATCCATGTAGCTCTGGGGGGGCAGCTTGTCAGTATGTGGAAACCCTTGAACAAGAAATGCATGTCATCCCTTGCAAAACAAGTAGGATTATTGATCATCTCAAACTAGGCTGACACATACTGGAACCTTCTGGAATGATGCCAGCTATTAAGCTGATTGTTAAAGTTAATTATCTTCTCTTTATACTTGGGTATCATTCTTGGTGAAAGAATGATTCCACTCAAGACCACACTTACTAGCATCCATCACATGCATAGAAATTTCTCCCAGAGTTCTGCACCCCAGGTCAGTTACTCCAGCATGGAACTCTGTCAAGATGTAGTCATTTTTGCCTAAGGAAAGGGTCTTGAGGTCCCTTCTAATGTCTGGGGTCCTGACACACACAAGACCGCCACCAGAAAATAAAAACAAACAAAAAAATGCACCAGAAGAGACTAACCCTGTCCCTGTGTGACCTGTTGAGTGGGGAACCTGTAGGGTTAAAAATGGGCTACCAATCACTTAAGCATTTTGTTAGAAGTTTGTTTATGAATATTTGATTGAGAAAAAATTTGTTGTTGGTGACTTTATTTATTTATTAGACATTTGTTAACCGGGATCGTCCGAATGGGTCACATAACCCATTTTCAGAGGAGGTCTGAGGAGAAAAGCTCCACATTTAGTTACATACACAGCTAGATTGTAATTTTCACATCGATAATGTTAGTTAAGACTTAGCACAATGCATTTAGGTACATACACATATAGAATAGCATTTTTAAAACAACATAATGTTAGTTAAGACTTTACACAATACATTACAAGCAGATGAAAAAAGTGGCCAGTTGCTGTTTTGCTTAAATTTTGACTTAATTTCTAAAATATTACTTCTAAAATATTACAATGTATTGACAATAGATGAGTTGAGAAGATAATAGTTGATGTACTTTTCATTATGTTAACACGAGAATAGATTTCCACTAGATTATATTAAACAGCTTTTCTTAGAGAAGGGGAGAAATAGCATAGAAATTTTGAGAAGTTATAAATTTAGAGGGGGCTTAGAGAGACAGAATGAAGAATGCAGACTAAGGCTAGGGGGAGAGAAGGAAATGCTCATGTAGTTCCGCAATGATTAGATGAGCTCAAGGACCTCCACTAAAGCCTGTTCTTACAAGTTCTAGGAGACTCTGGCAAGGATTTCTTTACTCCATCAGCATACAACGTTTTTCTGTGTTCTGTATGAGAATGTTGTAGTGGTTGAGGTGAGGGTGTAACTATGTGATGTTCACTGCATATTGTTAATCATGGGAAGGATGCTTCCATATTAGCTAGGTATTTGCAATTTTCACAGAGTTTTCTGCATTAAGAAGGCATTCATTATCAGTGAGCATGCAGCAGTTACTGCACTACCTTTGGATACCATTTAGTAGCAGACTGGCGATGTAAGGAGAACATTTTTGCTGACCCTCCATATTATCCAGGACTTTGAGAATTAGCTGACTAAGTGCACAAGGAAGCTAAGAAAGGGCTGGGGGGAGTAATAACATAATAGTATCAGTGGTACAAACACAGAGATACGCAGCACACCAATGCTCCCAGCAGAGCTAGAATCAAATTAAAGCAGCCAAGAGAAAATAAACATAAACTAATGCTGCACTTGCAGTAACTAAGGCAGCTGTCAACTAGAGGAATAGATGACTGTTCGAGAGCAATGACTTAAGAGGGGGGATGTAAATGTATCCCGCTACCAGCTCAGTGTACGGCCACAGAAAATAGCACTTAAGCAAAACAAAAGAACCAACCAGAAAACAACTCTGAGAGTGTCAATAGTGTTCAGATAATGAGAAAATGGCAACAACAGCAATTAATCTCTCACAGGATTACCTGTCACGGTTTCCATGATGGCCCCCATCTTTATGAAAACTGCAGTTTTAGTTTCAGTGCTCCAAAAACAGTTAAAGTAGTTTAAAATTTCTAAACTAAATGTGATAAAGTTTAGTTTTTTGTAGATTTATACTTGGGTAGTGTGTGCTTATTTATTAGTGACATAGAAGTAGCTGAGCTGCAATGATTTATGGAGGCTCTGTTTGCTCTGCTCTGCCATAAACTATTTTAATCTCAATGTAGGGCTTAGAAAGCAAGCAAGCAATTAAAGAATGTATACGTTTGGAAAGGGAAGTACGTGTTTTTATTCCACATTCCTTGAATTTTACTTTTTACACACACACACACACACACACACACACACACACACACACACACACACACACACACACACACACACACACCACACTGATGATGTAATAACATTCATCTCTTCTGGGTGGTTTGTACGTGGAGAGTGAATTGTATATTTTATACTGCAGTTTGTAACCTCCTTTGTCTTTGTTTTGTGGCAATGAAGGCCTAGTGGTAATTTGTCTGAGTCACAGTAAGAAATGTGTCTGATTTAAAAGGAGAAAGCTGGTTTGATGACATTTACTCTTCTGTTCTCATATGTATTTTATTTAATGTCATGTTAGGCATTAAAGGTAACTTTGGATGGTGTTATACTTTTGGTTGCTATTAAATTAGATAATTTGTCTTCCCTTGTCTGGTGTAACTTCAGCTTCCATTCTTGCTTGGCTGTGTTGTGCTTATATATTAACCACACTGCCTGCTCCATTGCTTGTTGTTCTATACATTACAGACCACAAAAATTGGAATCTGTGCTATCTTTTCTATTATTTCATTCATGTTCTTGACTATGTAAAATAATGATTAAAACATATCAAGTTAAAAAGGCCTTTAGTGGGACATATACAGTACTCAGTAGCATTACTAACCATTCCAGAGGGGTCATCATTCCCCTGTACATCTCACTCATTTTGCCAGTCAGATAGTATGCAGACATTTGGTTCAGCTGGAGCGGGTTCAAAGGTTCCTCCCTAAGGATATAGTATGCTGGTGACCTAACATACTCAGACAGACTTCAAAAACTCTCCCCTTTCTCAGTATCAGACATGTGCCTTCACCTGCTGAGATGGGATCCATGCCTTGTTTCTAGAACAAGAAGGACCCTCTGCTCAGATTATACTGATAGGGAAGCCAATGCATGTAGAAAGACAGTCAAACTTAAAATGCCCATTACCAGTAGTAACCAACACAACATATTTATCGCTCAGTGGCTCCATCACCTTTATAACAAACTACTCCTGTCTGTCAAACACTGATAGATTCTTCACAATTTTAGAAAGGACGTGATGAATACATGATGGCACATAAGCTGTGTGACGACTGTGCCCTGGCCCAGCAATCAAGGAGCCTCAATCCTCTCCACTAACACCAGGGAGGTCGTCTCCTAGAAGAGGAAAGGATAACTAATACACACAATAAAATACAATTTCCCTTAAGTACACACAGAGATCACAGTCATTCTAGAGCTGGCTGCTCCCTTGTTCACCAGGTCCCCAATAAGACTCCTCACTGGCAAAGCTATAGGGTCCAGGTCTCAGCCTTTGCCAGGAGTGTCTGTGAAGTTGTATAAATACTTATCTCAAAGTGTGTGTGTGTTGTGTCAGCTACTTGGGCAGGGATACGAAGCGCTGGTTGAACAAAGAGGGTACTGGAGGTTCTAGCTTGCCCAGTTATTGTTGTAAGTTTCTGTGCAGGTGTTAGAATGCTAAATAATGCAGTTTGTGGCCTGAGAACTCAGACCAGGTGTTAATATGATGCAATATGAATACTGGGAAAACTAAGTGTCAAAAATTATATAATTTGGGGAGGGACCCAGCAAACATGTTTGTTAGTAATGTTTAAATGCTATTTCACACAAGAGACCTGGAAGCATTTTGATCTGGACATCTAACTTATCAGCACTCTGCTTATGCTCACATATAAGTTTTTAGCACTGTGATATCTTGTAGGAATAGTTAAAGCTAGGAAAGGTTAATTAGGTATTTTTCTTTGAAACCAGACCTGTCCTACTGTATTATTTTAAGTTTCTGTGGGATCTGTGAACTCTTACATATATCTGTGGTGTAGTAGTTTTGTCTTGTGTTTTAATTATTTATTATTAAATATTTTAAAACCTTTTACCTGTGGCTGGTTTGTGTAGAGATGAAGTATGCTTTAGAGTACATTGTATATTTATAGGGTTTACTGTCTAAGCCCTTCCAATAAGCCTTAGACTGTATAGTCACATTACCATGGATATTAATATTGCACGGTAATAATTGGACACCCTTTTAAGGGCCTTTTAGTAGCTGATATTATTAACTGGGTGGTGGCAGCAATTACTACCGTATAGTCTGGGTAAAGGGGCACAGCTGGAGAGTCTGTGTCAGCCTTTCCCAGGAGAGTCTGTAAAGTTGCATAATTACTTATCTCAAAGTGTGTGTGTGTTGTGTCAGCTACTTGGGAAGGGACATAAAGCGCTGGTTGTACAGAGAGGGTACTGGAGGTTCTAGCTTGCCCAGTTAGGCTGAAACCTGGACCCTATAGCTATGCCAGTGGGAAGTCTTATTGGGGACCTGGTGAGCAAGGGAGCAGCCAGCCCCAGACTGACTGTGATCTCTGTGTGCACGTAAGGGAAATTGTACTTTACTGTGTGTATTAGTCATCCTTTCCTTTTCTAGGAGACGACCTCCCTGGTGTTAGTGGTGAGGATTGAGGCTCCTTGACTGCTGGGCCAGGGCACAGTCGTCACAAGCTGCAAAATGATACAACATATATTATTAAGCTTCTGAAAGGCGATTATGATATAAACATTTAACTGAACCTTAAAGCCTACTTAGTTATTCCAGATCTGAATTTATGCCACCTTGTACAAGGGGGTAAAAATAAAGATTCCCTCAAGTCAAAGGCTGCAGGCTTCTGAATAAGAATAAACATATAGTGCAGGCCTTTTCAAACTTACAAACATTTGACTACCTCTGTTTTGTAAGTACTTCTTTTGACATATTGAAGAAGAAGCACCACTTTCTCATAGTTTTATCTCAATAGTCTGGTAGTAAACTATACGGGTTCTTTCATTATTTTAAGTTACATCAACACCACCATTCAGCTGTCTGCTATAGAATTATAATTCCATGACCATGAACCTGGCTCCAAAACAAGTCTTGTAAATCGTGTAGCAGAAACATATTTAAAAACTGGCGATTTATGAAGACAGTGCATGAGAATACAATTGCTGCATATGTGTTCTAGTCCTGGAATAAAGAGTCTGAACTACAGACAAAACTATAGTGATAAGTACCTGATACATAGATACATGTGGTACTAAATCTTTATAGCTGGTTGGAAAAACAGATGGATAGATAATACTGGCATAGAAAGGCAATAGATAGCCACTTCATTTTTGTTTAAGAAAAAATAAAATAACTAAAGAAGATTATAATTTGCTGTTGATGACATCATATGGATCTTTCCCAAAAATGTAAGCTTCCTGACTCAAAACCCATGACAGCAGAAGTCACATGTCAGTACCTTTACTATCACTAAGGAGTAGACACCACTATTTTTGAATGAAAACTGGGATAATGCTTAGCAAAACATGCTTACATGCCAAATTCACAGACAGATTATTATCATCATCAGGTGCTCTTTTTGTAGTATGTAGTATGTCTGTAGTGTGTTCAAAGATGAAATCATGCATTAACAGAAGGAGTGTACAACAAAATCCAATACACTGTATTTACTTTACTCAATTAAAAAAACATTTAGCCTATCTCTAACAGTTTGCAGTTGGAAAACAGACTAATGAAAAAAATCCACAGTGCAATGTAGCATCAACAAATATGGAAACAGACAGGACGAGCTAATGTAGCTTTATTGGGGGTTATATTCAAAGATATAAGATCGTGACAGACATAGAAAGTGACAACAGACATATCTCTTTATTAAGAAACTTTTTAAGTGTTGTACAGAGTTTGAGAATGAAAATACCTTTAAAATGTTGATTTCTATAAAAATATGACATCTGTTCCATATAAACATATAAATATAAAGCAAGTCTAAGCATTAATTCATTCACCTTCTGATAAATTCATAATCCATTTCTGGGTCACAGGAAAGCCAGACTGCATACTGGCTATCACTGAGTGCATGGTAGAGAAACTGATCCTGAACAGTGTGCTGCCCCATCATAAACAGGGCATGTACACACACACACACACACACACACACACACACACACACACACACACACACACACACACACACACACACACACACCACATGCAATCTCTTAAATTGGCATGTACACTGATGAGTAATTGTGTGATCAACATTTTAGTTATTACATACCTCTGACTGTAGTAGAAAACTAGTGAAACCAAACAAAACCCACACAGACAGAGGTTGGATAAGCAAACTTGCATAGATAGCACTTTAGCCAAGAAGTAAAATGAAGAACCAAGCATCGTGAGGCAATAATGCTAATGCCATATCATCGGACTGCCCTCTTTCTAAATATTGCAATAGTAAATGACTTCTCACAAACAGAAAAACATGAAGCATTAACCATTATTTAGCTCACTAAATCTATTTAGAACCAGCAATTTTCCATTGTAGTCAAAAATGAAATACAATCCATTAAAGTTCCTAGCATGAGCCATTACTTCCAATACAACATACCAATTTCCAGTTCAGAAACATACTATCCGTGATGAGGTAGGATCTCATTATTGGCTAATTTGCATGTTTCCTGAATTGCAGTTACTACTGCAATATGCTGCTGGTGCAGGGAGTGGCATCAGCCCAAGCACTCTATCACCCATACACATATGCAAGCACAAACATGCACACACACACACCACATTCCTTGTACCTGTCCCTACCATGTCAAACCTCCCATGATTTCCCTCACCACAATAATACTTTAGTGCCATTTCAGCTTGTATGTATGTATTACGAGGTTATGATGATCAGTCTCCCTACCACCGATCCCTGTCACTATGTCAGTGCAGTTATGGCACTTTAAACGGTCATCTCTTGTGGTTTAGTGCCCCCCACTCCCAATCCTCTTACTACAATCATCATTATCAATCCCCTTTTTCCCATTTTTTACATGGAGTCAGGGTGTTGTGTCAACTGTTGCCATCTGCCTTGATTCAATACCACTCTTCTACATTATTTGACACTCATGCCTGATTGTATCAGGTCTTCTCTCACACAATTAATTCACCTCATTGCTAGATACCCTCATTTCTTCTTGCCTTCTTCCTGTCTGTACCAAATCTTCTTCAATAGATTTTCTTCTGCTTTTCTAAACATGTGCTCAAACCATTGCAATCTGTTCTCTTTGACTTTCTCTGCACTTGGAGCTACTTCTGGCTTCTGTTCAGATGGCTTCATTTCTTCATCTGCCCCACAGTGTGCATCCTAACATCCATCTCAGGCACTTCATCCTCATCACCTCTAGCTTCCTCGACTGCTCTACCTTTCCTCCACAGGTTTCTATACCATACTGTAGTGTTAGCCTCACTACTTTTTTTACACCTTGCTTTTCAGCTTTTTTGGCATTCTTCTGCCATGCACTACTCCTGACTGTCTCTGCCAGTTCCCTATAGCCCCTCTGACTCTTGCTTTGACCTCCTTATTCAGGCTTCCCTTCTCCTAAGCACCCCTCCCAGATATTTGAAGCTGTTAATCTGTTCCACTATCTACCCTTCTATCCTAATTTTCCTAAATGTCTGCAAACTATTTTATTAATAATAATAATAATATTCTATTTATCCTAAATGTCTGCAAACAGCTACAGTTAACTTTGAACCTAACACCACTCTTAAGTATTCAACTGCGGTACCACCTTTAAAATTCTTGTAAGAAAAGCGCAGTCCGGGTCTGAACTGTCTGCAAACAGCTACAGTTAACTTTGAACCTAACACCACTCTTAAGTATTCAACTGCGGTACCACCTTTAACATTCTTGTAAGAAAAGCGCAGTCCGGGTCTGAACTGTCTGCATACAGCTACAGTTAACTTTGAACCTAACACCACTCTTAAGTATTCAACTGCGGTACCACCTTTAACATTATTGTAAGAAAGTGCAGTTCGGATCTGAACTGTCTGCAAACAGCTACAGTTAACTTTGAACCTAACACCACTCTTAAGTATTCAACTGCGGTACCACCTTTAACATTATTGTAAGAAAAGCACAGTCCGGGTCTGAACTGTCTGCAAACAGCTACAGTTAAATTTGAACCTAACACCACTCTTAAGTATTCAACTGTGGTACCACCTTTAACATTCTTGTAAGAAAAGCGCAGTCCAGGTCTGAACTGTCTGCAAACAGCTACAGTTAACTTTGAACCTAACACCACTCTTAAGTATTCAACTGTGGTACCACCTTTGACATTCTTGTAAGAAAAGCGCAGTCCGGGTCTGAACTGTCTGCAAACAGCTACAGTTAACTTTGAACCTAACACCACTCTTAAGTATTCAACTGCGGTACCACCTATAACATTCTTGTAAGAAAAGCGCAGTTCGGATCTGAACTGTTTGCAAACAGCTACAGTTAACTTTGAGTATGTGTCTACCTGTTTGAGCCAATATTCATTTTCCCCTGGAGAGCACTCTGCTTTGGCTTGTAAGCAGCCCCCCCACCACCACCACCACACACACACACACACATACACACACACAGACACACAGACACACACACACACAGACACACACACACACATCTTCCACTTTCTCTTATTCCCTTCTGTTAGCAAATAGTATCCATAACTGATCAATACTGTGTGTTTGTTAATTTAAACTATGACCACAATAGCCTACTGATACAAGGTTATCCTGTTTTTCCACCTGAGAAATTAAGAAATGACTTACAGTTTCAGAGCAGTCCTTGGTCAGTTGTGATTGTTTCTTAAACACATACTTGTCTTTGCTTTGTGATTGTTTCCAGCCCCCTCATACGAGCAACTAACAGGGTCTGTACCCGCTTCACTCCCCACCCTGCCCCCTATTCCCTCCCGCCCCCAGTGGTCACACCTTTATTGCTCTCAAACCCCTCCCATCTTTCCAATAGCCAACCACAGCACTAACCCAACACTACCTCCTTCATCTTCCCACTACTATCACACCTCCTCAGCTAACATGTATACAAGCATACCTTTCCTGTGCTCACTGCATGCACTCTCCTTGCATATCTTACATCCTACCAAAGCTCCATCATTCCCCCAGTCAACCAATACCACTGTACTACTACTCACACCACCACTCATGTCTCACCCACACTCAGCTCCCATCCCACCAGCTCAAGAACCATCCCTATGCACCCCCCACATATTCTACCAACTATATTACTCAAACATAAGGCATCCCTACAACTTAACATAGTAACCCTCCCACCATACCTATTACCCACAGAGCACAATCATAATGTTTCCCTTATAAACAAACAAATTCAAAAACTGAGAAAACTAATAATCTCATGCATATCGAAACTAGCCCTAAGTGGAGACATCCACCCCAACCCTGGCCCTACCATCTCCAACCCCAATCCCAATCCTCATAATCAGACTAGAAACCACAACTTCTCCCATATTACAGCCAATAGAAAGCCAAGTGACTTCCTTCTACTAAGCCTAAATATTAGAAGTATATCCAACAAAGTCCATGAACTCCATGCCACTATAGACTTGTACTCCCCAGATATAGTCATCCTGACAGAAACCTGGCTAAAACCTCACATTACCAGTGAGCAAATACTCCCTACAGGTTACGACATACTAAGAGTAGACCGGCTAAACAAAAAAGGAGGTGGTGTAGCTATAATATTTAAACAGCATCTAAACATCCAGATCTTAAAATCATCAGCTCCACAAATAGGCAATGAAGAAATAATATATACCAACCTCAAAATTAACCAGAACAAAACCATCAACATAATTGGATGCTACTTCCCACCTGGCCAAAACATCCCTCCACTAGAACACCTCCTCAGTTGGTCTACCCACCATCTCCCCCAAGAAACTATCATCTTAGGTGATTTCAATATTGACTGGCAATCCTGTTCTGGCAACAATACAATCCATCATGTACACCTTCATGGCTTCACCCAACTAGTCCAGTCACCAACCAGAATAAATAAAAACTCCAGCAAGCACACTACCCTGGATTGGATACTAGTCAGTAAGAGCCCCCAGTCATATATAACAGGCTGCTTATCAGACAGCCTCAGTGATCACTCCCCAACATTCCTACTCAAAAAATACCTATACCAAGCTAAACCTGTCATCTACCGTCAAATACTTAAAACACTAAGCTTTAACCCACTCACATTCATCTCGTCCCTCAAAGAATGTAACTGGCATCCTCTAAAGTACCTCAGTCTAGATGACGCAGTTAAATTTTTTAATACTACCTTCCTGAACATCCTTAATTACCATGCCCCCATAAGATTTTCCAGAACCAAAGCACAACCCTCCCCATGGCTACAGAAAACCACTAAGTCAGAAATGAAAAACAGGAATAAAGCCTGGGAGCACTGGCGCAAAACCAAAATCCCCTCAGCTAGACAGACATTCCTAGAACTACGCAATAGAGTCAAAAAGCTAATAAAACAGGACAAATTCCAATACTACCAGTCTGCCCTAGACTCCTCACAACACAGCCCCAAACAATTCTAACTCTCCATAAACTCCATCCTCCACTCAGGTAAAGTCAGTACCCCTCCTCCTAACATCCCTCACTCCTCAGAAAATATTACTACCTCATTCAACACACACTTCACCCAACCATACTATCACTAGCTAAACAACACAACCCCCCTCCCCTCCAACCCACACCTTCAACTAGTAATCTCCCCACTGCCTTCTTTTTTTCTCCTGTACCTACCTCCAACATAAAAAAACTCTTAACTGAACTTAAACCCACCAAATTAGCAGCAGACAACCTCCCAAGTGAATACCTACAAATCGCAGTTGATGCTCTGGCCTACCCAGTATCCATCTTGATTAACCGATCTCTGTCAGAAAGTTACGTTCCCACACTGTGGAAAGTATCACATATAATTCCCCTCCACAAAGGCGGACCCTCCGCAGAACTAACCAATTACCGCCCCATAGCTATTCTCTCTCCACTCTCCAAAATACTAGAGAGATGCATACACTCTCAGGTCTCAGACTATCTTCTTACTAACAACCTCCTTTCCAGTACTCAGCATGGTTTCCGACCAAACCATAGCACCACCACTGCCTTACTCTCCTTTACTAACACTATCCTTCAGCATAAAAACAATGGCTATCTCTCCTCTGCTACTTTCCTAGACCTATCTAAAGCATTTGACATGGTCCCACACAAACAACTTATCTCTGTCCTCAATAACCTATCCTTCTCACAATCAGTCACCAACTGGTTTCAGAGTTACCTGTCTGACCGCCAACAATCCGTTGTATGGCAGAATGACATATCTCCCCAACTACCTGTCTCCATAGGGGTTCCCCAAGGATCCATCCTTGGACCCCTACTCTTCTCTGTTTACACCAATAATCTAGCCTCTGCCACCAAACATGGCACACTCATACAATACACAGATGACTCGACCATCATCTGCTCAGCCCAGTCCCTACCCAAACTGCAAAAAGTCACACAGGGAGCCTTTTCCTCTGTTGAAACATGGTTATCTGATGCCCAATTAATACTCAACCCAAACAAAACTAAACTACTCATCTTCCAACCCACCAAACATACTCAAAACAACTCACTTTAACATCACAGCAAAAGACAACACCACTATATATCCAACTGAACACACCAAATTGCTAGGAGTGGAAGTAGACAATAAACTAAAATTTGACATTCACATATCCATGACCATAAAAAAATCCACAAAAAACTAGGAGCGTTATACAGAAATAAGCAATTTCTCACCAAAGCAGCAAAGATTTCAATAGCAAATTCCCACCTTATCACCCCCCCCTACTTTACACCTCTCCAATATATACCAAACTAAGGCAATGTGATCTAAACAAGCTAGAGACCTGCTACAACAAAATCGCCAAATTCACCACAGGGGCATCCTACCGTAGTCACCACTGTCTCTCACTTGCTGAACTGGGCTGGCTTGAACTCCCTCACCTCTTTTAGTGGAATCAACTCTCACTCGCCCACAAACTAGTAAACCATCCACTAAATGTCCCATCCCTCCAGAATCTACTCCAACCCTATTGCACCACCAGACCACTAAGATCCAGCAACAAAAATCACTTGCAGATCACTAAAGCCAATAACGCTGCTGGTGAAGCACTATTCTCTTGTGCCATAGCCAAATTATGGAACTCACTCCCACCCACAATTACCTCCGTACCATCATGTACCTACTTCAAAACTTAACTAAAAGCGCACCTAAAAACATGCTGACTATGCCCTTGCAACTCCCACTCTAATATCATCCACCCCATCCAACCACTACCTTTCTTTCCACTCCACTAACTACCTTGATTATAGCAAGCTCAGATGCTCATAAGCCTAGTACTTATTATACAGCAGGAACTTCTCATTGTAACATTTGTTAATGTCTGTTATGTACTTCACAGATAAAGATTCTAGTTGTCTACTGATGTACTATGTTCTTCATCTGTAAATATGTTGTAAGTAATTGCTATGTTAAATTGTTAATCGCTATGTAATCCAATGTAACTACTGTCTGTTTATTTTACTGTGGAGCTTTTCTCCCCGGGCCTCCGCTGAAAATGGACCTACGTCCAGTCGCACACTCCCGGTCAACAAATTTAAATAAACAAATAAATAAATAAATTTACCCTATTTTCTACCATTACAATTGCCTTTTTTATACTCTGTTTCACCCCATGTACCTTAGGTTTTATATTCCATTCTCCTATCCTTTGCTGAATTTCTTGCTCAGAGACTGCCTATAATGATATGTTCCCACTGACTGTTTGCTAATGTAGTCCATCACTGGTATGAACAGCAGTGGCCCCAGAACTAAACGCAGATGTACACCCACTTCTACTCCCAACCCCTCTGTGAGACAGAACACTGTTAGTTCTTGAGTCATTGGGCACTAGTACATTGCCAACACTAATTCTACCAGTGCTTTTGGGACTTCAAACCACTGCAGGACTGCAGAAATCAGCTTTTTTGGGACCTTGTCATATGCTTTCTCCAAATCTAGGAACGCCCAGTTGGACTCTTTCCTTACCACTAGTTTCTTTTGAAACATACTGTGATGATGTGAGGCATTTTCAGCTATGCCAGGAGAAGGGCAGTGGATGCCTAACATATGCCAGCATAGTTAGCTGGAGTTTTGTAAACAATTATGTCATTTGTTATCAACCTGATTTTTACAGGTTGTTAAAAATGTATTTGTAATGCTGCTTCTCTTAAAAATGTACCAGTAGTGGGTCTTGCTAGACAGAAAAGAAATCCACCTGTATATCACACTATGTTGTAACTGTTGAATGAATATATTGTAACAGAAGGTACTGGAAGAGAAGTGATTAATCTCAGTCCAGTTAACTTTGAAAAATAAATTAAAAAACACCAACAGCCACAGGAACACTAAAGGCCCGTAACGGTAAAGTAAAATATAGGCTAAAATTACAAAAGCCCACTCTTGGATCTGATGAAGAGTAGTGTTGCTTGAAAGCACTTAGCCCTGTGTGTTTAATATTAAAGTTTTAACAGTTTTATGCAGTGGTGGCCTAAGTTGTTTTTGTAATTTTAGCCAGTATTTTACTTTACCATTAAGGGGCCTTTAGTGTTCCTGTGGCTGTTGATGTTTTTTACTTTGGTTTTCTGGATTTTTCAGCCAAGGAGAATACACATGGCTGGTGTACAGATGGAGTCCCTGGAACTGGAATATAGATGAGCTTCACCTGCTCTGACTTCATTTAAGGAGTGGACAAAAAGAATGGTTCATAAAGAATATAATCCGCTTATGAACATTGACATATCAGAAGCAGGAGCTGCCTTAATTGAATCCTGTGAAAATGGTGAGGCATTCAATAAAATGTTCTGTGAACTAGAAAATGATTTGTATAAGTTGAAGTGAATGCAATGGCAGTGGCATTTTGAAGCCTGCCTGCTCTTTAAAATCATACCGAGAGGCTTAAGAGTAATGACGATGTCAACATATGGTAATGTGTATCTGGAACTCCTAGCTTGATGGCAGAGCATAAACATTGACACTAGTTTTAATTATATGCAGCTATTAATTGACTATTTTAATCTAGAGGAAAAGTGGTTAATAGCAATAGAGTCTAGACAATTAGAAATTGAAAAAAGTATCCAAATGATACTTATATAATGAAATTGGACAATTTGTTTCATCAGTTGTCGCTGTTTGAAACAAAACTCCAGCAATTGAAGACACGTAAGCTGCAAAGAGACTATCATGACTTTATGAATGGAAATATATTTGTGTGGCCTAAAACAGATGTAAATAGAAGGAGTAATCAAGTAATAAATCCCGATGTTATGCAAGAGCAACTAAATGCCATAGATACATCTGAGAATAATGAGGTGAATAATATTGAAAGAGAGAGAAGTGATTCTGCTATGAATGTAACAAGTTTAAATGTTCAAATAGAAAAGGAAAATGAATGAAGAGAAGTGGTAATTAGTAATGGAATTCCCATTTTGCAAAGTGAAATATCTGCAGCAATTAATACAACCGTCACAAGTTAGTTTTTTAAAACAGGAGCAAGATCTAAGACAAAACCTGTAACAGGTTCGGGTTTTCCAATACTTCCAACTCCTATGAAAATCAGGAACCAGATGCAAAGAGAAGGATCAGCCAGCAGAGGAAGAAAATGCAGAAAACTCACAACTTAATAAAGGAAGTTCAAACAGATATAGTCCTGAATCTCTCTGATATAACGTTGAGTAAAGACCAAATTAAAGTATTTCATACTATTCTAGAAAGATGTCAACTGTTAACATCAGGGAACAACTATATTGTGCAATTTTACACATTTGTTCACTTAGTACACTTTGTACTGATTTCAACTTGTAACGAACAGTTAATATTGTATATGATACTGTTTTCTGGTTTACTAGCATAACAGCTGACCATTTTCTGACAATAGTTTTGCCTGTGTTGCTTTAAAAATGTTCACTCCTTGTAAATTAATTAATTATTGAAGTACTAAATGGATTGGTTAACACAACCCTGTTGAGTTGAGTGGACTTTTTAAATATGTCTTCAATTTGTAACCTTTTATTTCTCTGATGAAATTGCTTATGTTCAGCGACGAAAACATTGTTTGTTTTAAATAAACTTTCTGAACGTTAAAGTGTCTAATGTGCTTTCGGACTTTGGATTAGTGGTTACAGTGTTCTCCTTTGTTTGTTGTTAATAGTAACTTATCTGTGGAGCAGAGTTGCCTAGGACAGGAATACTTCTGAATTAGGTTGCTTAAAGATGGTGTTTTATTTGGGTGGAGAGCAGTTTATAAGTGATGATAAGTTGATTGTAGATTAGTAAATCTGGCAGTTCAAGCCAGTCCAATTGTTTTAGGTTATGACAGTAATGGGTTCTAAAATATGAGTTATTAGCAAATTTTGCATTTTGATTATAGCAGGTTGCCAGTTTACTAGTTTCTGTTTTGGATAGGTTTGTTAGGATTAAGGATGCATAAAGTAATGTTGAAAGCAAGTGAGTGCGAGCAATTGTGGTCCTAGCAGCATGGGTTGGAAGGATTTGTGTTTGTAGAGACTACCTAGCATTCTGTGAGTGTTTTTAATAGCTAGATTAATGTGGATATCAAATTTTAACTTATCAATGATGACGCCTAGCAGTTTTGTGCGAGATTCGGGTGTGATAAGTGTATCATTTTTAGAGTGGATATTGAAAGTTGCGGTAAGCTTGGTATTTTGTGAGGGGTGAAATAGCAGGATCTTGGTCTTTTTTGGGTTAAGAATGAAGCCATTGACAGTAAGCCAGTTTTCAACTGAGTGGAAATTATCCTGGGTTTTATTGTGTAGTTCTTGCAGGGTTGAGGCACTGCATATATTATAGTGGAATTGTCTGTGTATTGGATAAGGCTAGTGCTGTTTGCTGCTGAGTAGAGATTGTTTGTGAAAATTGAGAATAGCAAGGGACCCAGTATTGATCCCTGAGGTACCCCAAGAGTGAATGGTAAAAGTGGAGACAAGTTATTGTTCCACCGTACTGCTTGCTGCCTGCCCCTATGATAGTTTTTAAACCAGGAGATTGATTGGTTGTCTAAGCCTAGGTTTCTGAGGTGGCAGATGAGTTTGTCATGGCTAACCATATCAAAGGCTTTTGATAGGTCTAAGAAAAGGGCAGAAGTAAGTTTACCATTGTTCCTGTTATGGTTTATGTTATCTGTGAATGCTAACAGAGTTGGGGTGGTACTATGACCTGGATGAAAACCATGTTGAGTTGGAGATATGAGTTCCTAATTTATAAGGTGTGACAATAGTTGATGGTGGATGCATTTTTGTAATATTTTAGCCAGTGGAGATAGAATTTTGATTGGTCGGTAGTTGGATATGTCATAGGAAGTGCCCCCTTTGTGAAGAGGTATGATATAGGCAGTTTTCCAAATCAGGAGCACTGTAGCTTCAGTGATTGATCTATTGATTAGTATAGAAACTGGTACAGCTATTTCTGCTGCTGCCAGTTTTAGAAATTCATTGGGAGGGAATCTGCTCCTAGTGTTGTGGGTTTCAGCTGGGATAGTAGTTTTCTTATGTAGGAGGCTGGGATGGGCTGCAGTTTAATAGTGGGCATGTAGTTAGTGGAGGTGTGGACACCTGTTTTAGTGACAGCGAGATGTTGTTTGGCTAGAGCTTGTAAGGTTTCAGTAAAGGATGTATTGAATGATTCGTCTATGTTGTCTTTTGTTAAACCTGATGTTGGGGGTGGGGTAATGGTTTTACCAGGGTGTAGTAACTTGTTTAAACCTGCCCAGAATTTGTTAGGATTATTAATGTGTTGGTTTTGATGGGTAATGAAGTCATTTCTCTTGTCTTGGATAACTAGTTTTTTGGTTAGATTCCTAATCTGTTGGTAAGCTTGCTGTGTACTCCAGGTTGTCCAGGCTCTATTTCTTTCAGCTATTTTTTGCATAGTTTCCCTAGATAATCATGGAACTGGTTTTGACTTTACTCTAGTAGTTCTTGCAGGGGTGTGTCTGTTTAATATATATAAGAAGGTGGAGATGAAGTGTTCAATAGCTTCGTTTAAGGGTAGGTAATAAAGGTCAGACCAATTATATAGCTTTAGTTCTTGTCTGAAGTTAGTGGGGTTAAAGTGTTTTTTGTTTCTAATTGTTTGAAGTATAGGACTTTGTGGGTGGTGGGAGTTGTATTTAAGTAAGAAAGTAGTTTGATGGTCATTCAATGAGTCTGGAAGGGTTCCGGCTAAGTAGGAGCAGGGTATTTTATTTAGTAAGATCCAGTCTAATAGGCTTTCTTTTTTTACTGTTTTTGACTATTCTGGTGGGCTGTTTGATTACTTGAGAGAAAGTATGAAGATTGATATGGTTAGTAGGTACTTGAGCGGAGCATGTGAGCCAGTCTATATTAAAGTCACCTAATACAATGGTCTCTTGAGGCATGGATTGTGATAACCATTGAAGGAATGTCTCCATGGTAGGGATGTTATTGCCTGGTGGGATATAACCTGTTACTAGGTTGATGGCTTTTCTGTTACTTATTTTAAGCTTTGCTAAGAGAATTTCTGCTTTTTCAAAAGTGGGCATGGTTACTTTGATTTTAGTTATGGATAAACTATTTTTGTACAGCAGGGCAATGCCTCCACCCTTTTTACCTAGTCTGTCTTGCCTAAGGATACTATATCCAGGTGGTAGGATTTCTGTATCTTGGGTAGATGGTTTTGGCCATGTTTCTGTTATACTGACTATATCTGGGGAGTATTGAGAGATTAGAGTGTGTAGTTCATGTGTTTTGTTGTTTATGCTTCTAATATTTAGGTGTAGGAGGAGTAGACTGTTTAATGGCCTGAAGTTAAGTTGTATTGTCTTGGGAAGCTGATGTGAATTGGCCAGAGGACTTGCATTGTTAGGTCCTAGGTTTGGGTGGATATCTCCAGCACTCGGGAGCTGTTGTTGGACATTTTGCATTAATTTAGCTAGTTTTTCTAGTATGGTAAAGTATTTTTGGGTTGCTGTTGATTTGGGGTAAGAGGCAAAGAGATTAATATGGCTATAGCTTAAAGCAGTATTATTGTATAAGCTGGAGTTAATTGTTAGGGAGTAAGGAGATAGGATGGGAGAGAAATTGGCAGTGGATTTATGGGGTTGTGGGAAGTTGTCCTGTCCTGGGTAGTTGTAAGATGTGATATAATAGGTATATAACACTAGATGAGACAGAAGTCTCAGGGCAGTCTGTTTTTGAAGACTGACAAAGAAAGATCATTCACTCACTTCATCTTGCCTTGCTTTATTAAGTAAGTAGGAAACAGTAATTACTTAGATTGGTCAGGAAAATATAATGAGATTAGTTAAGTATTGTTTTTCTGTATTTATGGGAATCTTTCCATCTGTGTTATTTTTAATATTACCTGTGAGTGAAACTCTGGTGCTTATTGTAAATAGATATTAAGTATTTTTGTGTTCTTTTATTATTTATTAAATATATTTAAACTTTTCATTGTGACTGGTCTTTTAGAGAATATTTTAAACTTTGAGAGTACTTATATTTATTTGGTAACACTGTGGCCACTCCTGAAAGCCTTGCTGCAATGGTCAAACACTACCATATGTATTAGTATTAATTTTAGTCTGTATAACTGGCTACCCTTGTAAGAGCCTTAGAGTAGCTGGTTTTGGAGTGTTCTGGTGGCAGTATCTACCTTCTAGTCTGGACAGAGGGTGCATAGCTGGTAAATCTGTGCCAGCCTTTCCCAGGTGTATGTGTGTGCATGTGAAAATCAAATCTCAAAGAGTATGTGTGTCAGCTACTTGGATAAGAGATATAAAGCACTGGTTTTGCAGAGAGGGTTGGGGAGGACTTGGCTTGGCTGAGGACTCAACTCTACAGCTGTCAGTGGGGAGTCTTATTTGGGAGCCTGGGGGGAGAGGAAAATGCAGCCCCAGGATTGAGTGTTCTCCCTGTGTGCTCTTAAGGGAAATTGTGCTTGGTGGAGAGAGCTGCATCTGGAAATACTGTGTGTATTTATTTTTGCTCCACATGAACGTCCCTCACTGTTGTCTGTGGTGAGGATTGAGACTCTCTGATCACTGGCCCAGAGGAGGGGAGTCACACATACCATAATACGTCCGAACCACTGAAGCATCCCAAGCACACTGTGCTTGCCTTTCCACCTAGACAAAGCCCAGAATTAAATTAAAGAACAGTTTGTTGAATCAACCCAATACATATACCTTAAGTCAGTAAAGCTGATCAAATATCTGGATTATGGCTGGATGTGCTTCTTTCCCATTCCTCAAAGGGTGACAGGACTCTTTTTAAACACATTTCTTTCAGCATCTACCACAGAATATTAGACGTTTTCACTGCTGAGCTCAAAACTGTACTTTGTAATGGAGCTGACTTGCTTTAGAACATGGGCTGTTTGTTACCAATGGTTCAACTAGTAACTGCTGTTTGGCACTCTTTGTGTGAAAGCAACTGATCTAGTGTCACTTGAACTACAAACAGTTGTAGATGTAGATTGTCAGCAGCAGTGTATGCATGTAAAGCTAGATGAAATACATTAGCACCAGCAGAATTATTTTTTATTACAGTCAGACCAGTATACATAGAAAGCAATCAGCCTATAAGGGAGTTAGGTTGGAATACAGCTTCTATATAAAGCTGAAATACTTTCCATTGAAATTACAATTATTACAGCTTTTTGGAGGCAGTTTACATGACTTATTAAAAATTAGAAAATGTGTACATTTCTTGAAGAGGCTTAGCTAGGAAATTAGTCTATATGCAAAGGACATGAAACTGTTCTTACTGTTGTTTCCTGACATTTTATGAAAGAAATGAAGACAGAACCCATGATTTGCATTCAGAATTATCATTTTATTGATGTAGTTAAAAAGCACACCAATTACAATCTTTCATCCATTAGAATCTGATAGTCAGAAACATTAAATATATTTGGGATAAAACAAATATGTACATAAAAGACCAACATCCAAACTGGAAAAGTAATATTCAAATATAAAATCAAAGAGCTCCAAATTCTGTGGATGTCAGACAAAATTACACCTGGAGATTCATTAACAAATATGTACACACTGTATTAAGCCTACAAGTTCATTCATGTCAGAGTGGCGAGCAGCAGTGCTTATCGAACATGTAAGGTGCTAAGCAATCCTATACTTTGGGCAGTACCTGTTAGTAGCCAGAACACCTGCTAGTGGCCACATTGAGGTATCACAGAAAGAAGCTTATCTGCTGTGTCATGAAGAACACACTTGAAGAGATTACATCAGTATCCTTTTGGAGTGGTTATGGCTTCCGTAATATGGAGTGTGAGACCTAAAATATGTGTCCTTTTTCTGTGCCATATCACCATTATTCACAGCTGTTTGACAGGCATACCTTATCAGATTCTTCACACCCTAGAGAGCTTTTTATTAACTGTATCGGCAACAGGAGATAATAATGGACAGAAGTCAGAAAAAAACACACTTCAGGGTGTGAACTAAAAAAGGCTTTTGATGGTTATATAGCCACTAAAACTATTCTGAGAAACAAAAGGATATAGCAATGTTACTGTTCACACACGTATGATTTGGCTGCATCATTTTTTCTTAGGTAAGCCACTGTTATCTATATGTATTGTTTTACATACATGCACATCACCGGATTTGAGACAATGCCTATCTGTCTATACCTACTGTAAAAGTTAGTATTAACTGCATGCACCACAGGAGTAGTCTCACCAGGAGGGTCACAGAGCAGCTATCTGAATGACATGAAATCATTCATATTTTTTGCTGCAGTGTTGCATCTTTCACTGTTTTATGTCATTACATTTACATTATGTTGTTGTTTGCTGGATTTTAACAGCTGCCTAAGTAAGCCCATCATCTAGAGAAGCATGTATTAACCATATGAGCCACAGGTGAAGTCTTACCACAGATGTGAGATAGAACATTTAAAGGCATAACATCATCATTGTGGTGCAAATCAGTTGTTTGGGTTAAAAGTGATTGAAACTAATGGAGGAGACCTCATCCACTATAATTTGTACACATTAGAACTGTGGTGGACATCGATCATCCCTAGCACTAGAGTCACACAAACGTACACTACTCAGATACTGCGGGTTTTGAACACTTACCTAACTACAAAAGATACAGGATATTGTATCAACTGCATGTGCCATAGGTGAAATCTTACTATAACTGTGAGACAGAGTATATTTGAATACATGACATCATCATTGTGTTGCAAGGCATATGTGTATCTTAAAATTGATTGAAAGAGTGGTGAGATTTGTTTATCTCCATGTCAGTATCTTGCATGATGGTAGGTGTACACAATCACATGTGTTGAAGAATCCAGTTTACCCTGTGAGTCTAGAAGAACACACGTGCACAATATTTAGAGAATGCCAGATTCAAACTCATGCCTAACTAAGTGTACAAGCTAGACAGTATTGTATCATTTCCTGGCACCACAGGAGAAGTCTTACTACAAGGATAAGATAAAGAGCATTTCAACAGTGTTTAACACAACAGTTACCTGGACTACAATGAGAGAAAGCAGTGGAACAGCCCTCTCTGGCTATGCAGCTACACAACAGATCTGTGGGTGATAGTATCCCTACCTATATGTGCATTTACACACACATTCTGATACAATTGAGTTTGGCTATTCATGTACACAGCAGATCTGTGGATGATACCATTCCTACCTATATGTGCATTTACACACACATTCCAATACAATTAGGTTGATGGATTAATGTCTGGATTTGAACCACCTATCTAGCTAAGATCACAAGCTAGAGGACACTGTATGAATTGCAAGTGCCAAATGAGAAGTTTAATTGCAAGTGTGAGATTGACACATTTGAAAAGATGACCTCATCAGTGTGTTGCAGAGCTTTTTAGGCTAAAGGGAAGAAATTGATGGGTGAGTCATGTTTTAGCTTAAATGTTTCTCCTGAGTGCAAGTGTACACATCAGATCTGTGGGTGATGCCAATCCCACATAGCACTGCACACACACACACACACACACACACACACACACACACACACACACACACACACACATACATACACAGATGCACACTCATACCCACACACTCTCATACTAGTCAATCTCTGCTGGATTCAAGCACCTACCTGTCTAAGTACACAATCTAGAGTGTGTTGTATGAACTGCAAACACAACAGAAGTCTGACTTTAAGTGTGAAATACTGCACATTTGTAAAAACGACCACATCAATGTGCTGCAGAGCAAATAGTGTGCATCATATGTTTGGGTGAAAAGAGACGTGTTTTCACCAGCAGAAAAAAAACAGCAATGTGTTGATCACAAGTAATTACATACTGCTCAGATAAAGTTATATAACCTTTCATTTATGGACAATGTGGTAGTATCAGTGAGATATAGCTGTTTAACATTATGGTTTGTTGACTACATCAATGATAGATGATAATCACAATTGTGAAACCACAATTCCTAGCTGTTCAGCTCAGAATGATTGTATACAAATCTTCCATATTTGGTGTGTCATTGTCAATACATCCTAATGCTTAGACAATGTTCATTGTAAATACAAAATATAGAGGTCAGACATAAAACATCCCAGGCTGCATTCTACATGAATTGCATAATGAACTGGCACCCCACCTAAGCACCATGTTCAAGTCATAGCCTCACCTCAGGCTTTGTGACCACTGAATGGCGCACAGCGATGGTTATCCCAGTCCACAAAGGGGGAGCCACCACAGACCCTGGAAACTACTGCCCCATTAGCCTAACGAGCCTGGTCTGCAAGGCTATGGAACGTATCATCATGGATCTTATACACAAAGAAATTGGTACTCTCCAAACTCTAGACCTCTCCCATTTCGGGTTTGTAAAAGGCAGATCATGTCTTCTAAACCTGATAGACTTCTTTGAAGCAGTCAGCAAAGCCGTAGACAAGGGTAAGGTGGTTCACACAGCCTATCTAGATCTCACCAAGGCTTTTGACACCATCCCCCACTCTGGAATTATAGATAAACTCACTAAACTAGGTATAAATCCCTATGTCACAAGATGGGTTGCCAACTGGCTCACTGACAGAACCCACACTGTGAAAGTAGCAGACTCTAAATCCAACTTCAGACCAGTGACAAGTGGAGTACCACAGGGTTCAGCCCTGGGTCCTCTCCTGTTTGGTATCTACTTTTCTGAAGTACAGGCTAACACAGAAGGTCTTTGGCTAATGAAGTTCACAGATGACTGCAAACTAGGAACCATAATTGAAACTCCTAATGATGTGGACATCCTACAAAAGGGCCTCATGGAGACAGATGCCTGGTGTCAAAGCTATGGCCTCAAGCTCAATGCCAACAAGTGCATTGTCATTCCCTTTGGTAAAAACTCGCTACCTATGAGCTACCACATAGGTGGTAGTCTACTTAACACTGAAAGTATGATAAGAGACCTTGGGACACAGGTGGACAGTAGTCTCTTCTTTGATAATCACATTGCCACAGTAGTCAGGAAATCCTTCTACGTGGCACACCTCATCACAAAAGGTTTCTCATCCAGGAAAAAAAAGGTCATTGTTCCCCTCTACTTGTCACTCATTAGACCAATTATAGAGTACAACACCCGTTTGGGTATGTACCTCACAAGACATCTACAACAACTGGAAAGGCCACAGAAATACCTCACAACGAGGATTACTGGCCTTAAACAAATGCCCTATGCAGACCATCTCAAAAAACTCCAGCTTTACTCCGTCACATATCGCCTACTCAGAGGCGATCTCTGCCTAACATACAAAGCTATGTCAAACCCAGAGCTGTTGGACATGTTCCACTTAAAGAAATTCCAGTCCCTCTGAGCTACACGCTCTAGGGACCTAAACTTTCTCACTACAATAAACAGACAATGCTGGAGGGATAGATTCCTGTCCCAGAGACTTCCCATACTCTGGAACAAGCTACCTATCTATATCAAACAAAGCTCCTCATTAGCACTCTTCAAGAAAAATCTTGATGATTGGATGGGAAATATGAAATTCACCCCAGTGATCACTTCTCTGGCTCTGCTCAACAGGGGCACAGGAAATAATTTTCTTGAGTGGTGAAAGCCAGGGTACCTTTTTGGCTAGGCTTATATAGGGCCTAGGGCTAATAGCACTCGTATCTACCTATGAACCTATTTGAAGAAACAATACTTAATATTAGTCAGCAGGTATGTGTCCAAAGCTACCACACCACTGTGCATCGTTTGCAAGTATATGCTAAACTGCAAACATAATGTAGAGAATGTAGTGTTTTGACCACATCATACTGAACTCATTATACTAAAAGATATGCCACTATTACAAGCCACTGATATTAATAATTATGTGTTAAAACCTCTTCATGGAGTGCACCACTAACAAGCTTATTTGCACTACCGAAGGCAAAGTATTTGCCCATAGTAATTATTTTTGAGATTTTGAATTTAGGACAGGAATTACAGTGGTCTATAGTGCTCCATGCAAAACTTTGTTCAAATAAGAACAGAAATATAGACAGTTCTGACTGTGAGCCATATAACTGTGGAGCATACTTAGGTAGTCCTCATAACTGATAACTGTCCACATATTTAAGTCATGTCGTACTCTCCCTTTTGCAATTGTATATGTTTGTGTGATATCACTGTGCACTACAGTCACTAAATGATAACATACATCTACATGTCATACCTCAAATTCTTCAGAAAATACATGCCAATGATAAAGAGTTAATCCTATCACATTATGTGTGTACAGAAGCAATACTTTTAAATTGTGCCTAGTGTTGTATGATTTTAACCCCATAAACACTTGATTTGACCAAATGTTTTGAAATTATTATTAGGAAGGTATGAACAGATTTAGGATAATTATGAACCACATAAAGGACCAAGCATGTTGCTGCTGGTAGAATAACAGATGTAGCCATAAATTCATCGAGCAAAAATAAATGAGAAATTATAAGTCATAATTTTAGACCTGATGCCGAATTCAAACACCTGCTAATCTACATTAATAGTCTATAGACATGATTGTTAACTGATCAGAGCATAAGGAAAGGCAAATGGCAGGTGCTAAAACAAGCACATTTGAGATGTGCAGCATACATCATAACAGTACCTACAATTGAAACAGTTTTTGTCATTAGTTACCATTGTTGCTCAATGCCAGCAAAAAGTGAGGAGACAGAAGAGGGTAGAGAGTGATTGAGAGAGAGAGGGGGAGACAGTGTGAGACATAAAAAGAACTGGGTAAGAGATGTAAAAACAGCAGGGCAAGAGACATAAAAACAACAGGGTGAGAGACATAAAAACATTTATGTTTATATGCCATTCCTGGCCATCTTTGTGGTGAGTCACTTTTAGGTTTGCCATCAGAATGATTCTGTTGTGCTCTGTATTATAACGTTTTTCCAACAGGAGCAAGAAGGAGTAGAAGAGCATAACAATGATTAAAACATAAACGGGATAATGATGCACTAATAACACATGTAGCCAACACATATATGCATAATATTAATATGGAAAAATACATAATGGTTGACATACTTCTGGATTTATGCAAAAGTATTCTACAGATCTGAGCATCATCGGAGCTGCCCACACAGAAACTCATAATTCACATAGAAAAAGTCACACATTTAAAGACAGTGGAAGAAGACAGGAGAAAGGGAAACTGTAGAAGAATGTAGGCATCAGGCTTCATTACAGTAAAAATGACAATTGTGACATCTCATAAGGTATACATTATATCCAGAGGCCTAAGTGTAAATCTCTCACAATAGAGCAATTAGTCTTTTTATCTATAGAGCAGCAGGGTTAAGCACATACATGCAATGATAAATGTACTACTCCGGTCAAAGGTAAATTATTCAGTTTTTGCCACAGGACTTGAAACATCATTTACTGTCACTTAGCACTGGTGTACAATGTCAAACATCATGCAAATGCTGAGGACAAAAAATAAAGTTTTTATGGGCCATTTCTGGCCATATGTGTTATATGTGATTCTATTTTTTACCAGATTAAATGTGAGAAAAACAAGTTGATAAGACAGTGGTGAAAACGGGTGGAAAGCAGAGTAAAAGTCTATTGGCTAGAATGCGTTACATAAGTGCTTGTATCAGCAAACTTAATTCAGATTTGGAATTAGTCTAAGTGTAGACAAAAGTGCTTAATCTGAATTTATTGTGCTTTTTATGTTGAAAGTTTGCCTCATTTTAAGTGTAATGAGTCATGGGCTTTGTTTTAAAGAGTGAACTGGTGGTGTTTGAGTTCTACAGGATGGTGGGACAACAGCACTGTTGTGTTTCAAGTTTTAACTCATTCACTCCAGTGGAGATCAGGACATTTGCACTGTAATTTCCAATAGGTGGAGTCTAAGCCTTTTGACAGAATCAAATTATGTCCTCACATTTCAAACAAATGTTCATATCGCTGGAACCAGAGGGGTTATGAAAGAAGGATAAATGGCAAACCATTCAGCACAAACTATTTTTATAGTGGTAACATTCTTTATGTTCTATGTCTTAAACTGAATTTTACAAATCACAGTAAACACAGTGGGCCAGATTCACGAAGGCTTGCACGGAGTCTTAGAGTAGAGTAAGACTCCATGCAGCCAACATGTCCGCCGAGTGATCCAGAAACAGCTGGTAGGGGTGTGCAACTGTGCTCTCCAAACTAGTCCTACATGGACAGGGCTGTGATATGCAAATTACCTCAATTGCAGGCAAAAGCCATGCAAATGAGGTAAATTTGTGATCCAGGAAACCTGAACCTGTCTGAGTAGGAGTAGTGTTATTTGCAGAAATGTACTCAGTTGATAATTGAGTACGGTTCTGCAAATAGCAAGACAGAGCCGTATCAGCTGTAAAAAAAGCATGCATTCACAGGAGGAAGCATGCCAATGGCCAAAAATATGGCCATTGGCAATGGGAAGTGATGCAAATTAAAAATAAAATAACTTTTTTTATCCCGATCACTGGGGTTTAACCATAGCACAGCACCGCTCAAACGCGCTGCACCCTAAAAAGCAGAAAATTAATAATTAAGATCCACAAATGTGGATTTTATAGCTGAAATGAATTTACAATGCAAGGGAATGGCAGGCTGAAGACAACATGGCCACCGAGTAGAGGTTGCTAAGGGGGGAAGCTCAGTCTAAGAGATGTAACTAAGCATTAGTAGGCAATCCTATGCAAATGAGAGTTAGGATATTGAATCACAAGTTTGCATAGCAAATGAGCACAGTCAGTGGAGTGTAGCAGTAGGATAAGGGGAGTAACAGAGTAGAAGATAGGTGGACATCACGCGGGGGGTATGTATGAAAGGAGTGAAGCTCAGTGGAGCAGAGTGACATGTGTCAGCTTACATTTACATAATAGTGAAAGAGGTGTGTCAACAGGTAGGCCAGGTAAAGTCAAGAAATCGAAGGTGTATGCCATGGATAACACCAAAGTTTCTTGCTGAGCGTGCATGCACGCGTGTGCACGCTAGTAAACCCGAGTAAGACAGTGTCCGCGCGTGTAAGCATGTGTGCGCGTGTGTAGGCTTGAGTAAGCATATGTAAGGCTGTGTAAACAGTTGTAAGTGCGTTTGCGCCGGTGTGCGCATGTTTTAAGAAGAATAAGCAAGCTTTAGTCCGTGTAAGCATGTGTGCGTGTGTGTTAGCTGCTGTGCACGTGTTTGAGCTTGTGTGTGCGGCACTCCCCCCACTGAGGAAACAGTAAGGAAAAAGGAAGCACACCAAATAGTGGAAGTTACCAGGGAGTACTAGCAGAGATAACAGGTGAAAACAATCAGAATCAGGCAATCACCCAGGAGAACACTAGCCCAGCCCAGCCCAGCACCTAAAACTCTACAAACAACAGTCCATTATGTTTCTCTCAAGAGACACTGCAACACTGCAGTAAGCTAATAGAAGTGAAAACTGAAAAGGCTTCACTGAGACAAAAAATGTTAGCGGCTGCCATTGCTGTTATAAGGCGACATATGCAACATGCTGAGGGTGTTTATAATGCAAATGCTGCTGGACAACCCACAGTGAAGAGATGGAGAAGAGTGTACTGGCCCAGGATTACCTACCAGGGGCTACATGAGCTGGAGATAGTGGAGCGCTATAGCGTGGACAGAGACCTCTTGCAGCAAATTGTTGAGCTGTGCAGGCCATGCCTCACACACAGAACCAACAGAGGGGAACCCATCCCAGTGGAAACTAAGGTATGTGTTGGCCTAAGAATATTAGCAACAGGTACCTTCCAGAGACCAACTGGTGATATGACGGGGATATCACAGGCATCAGCATCCAGGGTACTGCACCAGTTCCTGGATTCCATGTTAGCACATGTCGGTGATCATGTATATTTCCCCAATTCCCGTGAGGTATTGGCCAGCAATATGCGTCTCTTCCAGCAAATAGCAGAATACCCTGAGATAGTGGGTGCACTAGACTGCACGCACATACACTTCAAAGCACCAGCCGTTGAGCGAGGTAGGGTCTACTTCAACCGCAAGGGCTTCCCCTCCATCAACTGCCAAGTCGTGTGTGATGCCCAGGGTATAATACTGAATGTGTGTGCTGGCTGCCCTGGAAGCTACCATGATTCCCATATCTGGCATATGACACAGCTGTACCAGACATTTGCCAATGGGGACATCCCACATGGTCACCTAGTGGGGGATACTGGCTATGCACTGGAGCCTTGGCTGATGACATCCATCAGAAACGCACACACACCTGAACAGGAACACCATAATGACGCACACGTACAAACACAAAATGTAATCGAGCGTGTGTTTGGGCTGCTCAAGTCACGGTTCCAGTGCCTGGACACATCTGGTGGAGCCTTGCAGTACTCACCAACTACATGTACCCAAATTGTCATGGTATGTGCTATTCTACATAATATGATCCTGTGAAAACAGCTGCAGCAGGACCAGCATAGGCCTGGGCCAAACAGCCCCCCACCATTGCCAAGGCCATCACAGGCAGAGCGTGACTCGGAGGAGGAACAACCTGAGCCTGCCCCAGTAGGCAGAAGGAGGCGTGCCCAGTATGCTTTGGCCTTGGCAAAGAGGCAACGCATAGCACATACACTGGCTCAGTAGGAACTCTGGAAATTATACCTCTCTCTGACCCGCACATATAGTAAAAGGGTTGCCTACATTGACACTACCTGCTGTCAAACATGTATAGGGAGTGTAGTATGTGCATCCGACATAGACAGCCCTGCATCAACACCTGAGGCATGAGTGCCATGTGTTAAGCAATATAAAGCAGTGCTAAACAGCATTTACCATCATGAAGTCAATGTAAATAAAATCGCACACTCCAACTACTACAAATGTGGTCAATGTAGAGTAATATTGGCCAATGTCCAGCAATGATGGCTAATATTGAGCAATGTTGGACAAGCTGGGTTTAGGTAGGGCATAGCTTAACAAAAGCCAACATGCTCATATTTGTTCTACTGGCCCCTAAGCAGTCTGGTCTGCTCAGTATGAAAATATAAGTGGCAATGGGCCTCGAACCAAGGATACTGTGCACTATAGTCATAGTACTGAACCACTAAACCATGACAGTAGTGCTGTGGTTAGCCTGTATGAAGAAATGTTGATAAGTCTATGCAAAGTATTTCATGGAAACCCTGCAGGCACAACATAATCCCTGTCGAGTTATGACACAAAAGTGAGTCCTGCAGTAAGAATAGGACCTGACTTTCAACACACACAGTACAAATGTTACTAATGGACATGTAGGCATACATCAACAAATGTAGTAGACCTCAGACAGTAACATACTGAAAGGTCAAACTGGGCATGCTCACACACTTGAATACATGAGACAAATGTCAGGCAACAGAACACTGACAGTCTGAACTGGGCATGCTCACACACTTAGGCCCTGTTGGAGTAAAGCATTGGGCCACAAATAGCAGGCAGTTGCATGAGTTAACCCAGGAACCTCTCACTACACAGCAATCTGCCCTGTGCACACACTTATATGACAACAGACACGTATATAATATAGTGGAACCCTGCCATAAGCAAATATGTTCTGCAAATACCTAAGCGGTTCATATAAAGTGTGAAAGCAAAGATGATAAAAACCTGCAAACAGTATCAGCATTAAACATTGTGCATCATGAAAATTATCATAGGTTCAGAGGTTGATACTAGGCTATCTGCCCTAGGGCATGTACAAGCATAGCCAGAGTGTGTTTGGCTACTGCAACCCAGTCAAATCAGAGCACTGTGCCTGTAAATAGTAGGTCACACAAGATAGCCCATTTACGTTCAGTGTATTGTTCCTCTGTCTAGCTGGGACCCAGAAGATATCCCATGGGTAAACATGCGATCACCCATCAACTTGTCAAGATGTCACTTGTAGGTGGTCAGTGGGTGGCTCTGCCTATGCAAAACTGGAATACACTCCGGAGTGAGTGGTGGCTTTCTGATAATAATTTGTCCCCCCAGCATGTCCTTTTAACATCAGTGCTGAGGTATATGTCCCTGGAGTGTGTAGCAGCAAGGGAGTCAGATATCCTGAGGTGGAGCATGTCCAGTAAGTCTGGGTCAGATATTGCCTTCAACTACAGGCACACAACACATCCGTGTAGGTGGTAAGTGACTGAGTAGAGCTGGAGTTACTGTATCGGAATGGTGCAGGGCATCTGTGTGAGTCCCTACATCTGCTCGAAGAGTAACATTTGTGGCCATTACAGTTGCTGCAGGTGTCAGGTAAGGTATATCCCAAAGGTGGCATAGTAACCAAGCATGGTCGTGAAGAGTATAGGGGCACAATGATCACACGTGATCAACATGTGAAACCATGTGGGATATGGTGGGCTATGTAGATGTACTGTCTAACCACTATGGCAATAGGATTGTCAAAGGTGAGAGTACGAACAGGTCATGTCCCCAAACCCAAACAACTATTACTGTATGTAATGGATTACAACCTATGTGGTAATGTGTGGGCATCTTGTCATCCTCAAAGGGGATGACTATGCAACTAATGGCATGTAGCCGTGGGCCATAGCTCAGGCACCAGTCAACCTATCTCTGTGAGACCCTGTATGAGTATGCATGTGGCAGCAGGAGAGCTGATTATGGCACCCAGTTTGCAGTCATCTGCGAACATGGGCAGCCATATCCCTCCTGTGATAGCCTGCACATCACACAAATATATACTGATCAAGAGAGGTCCCAGGACTGAGCCTTGTGGGATGCCAGGTGTAACTGGTGTATAGTCAGACATGGCACCTGCAACACTGAGCATGTGGGTGCTATCCCTGCTCCAGGTAGCAATCCATCATGTCAGATATGTGTCGATATTGATGCTGGTGAGCCTATGCATAATGGTTGAGTGGGGTATTGTGTTGAAGGGTTGTGCAAGGTCCAGACAGGCTGTTTGGACAACCGTCCCAACACTGATGGACCTGGTAACTGTTGAAAGAATATGAACAGGTCCAACAGGCAAGATCTGCCCACAACAATGCTGTAATGTGTAGAACCCAGTGTCTGTAGGTTTCCCATGTCTATGTGCATGAGTCCCATTACAATACACTCCATAGCTTTGCAGAACAGGCTAGTTAGCCTTTTAGGCCAATATTGTCTGTGGTCTGTTGTGGCAGCATTCAGTGGAGTGGGACTACTATCGCTGTACGCCATTCCATGGGTACATATCCTGCAGTAACTCTTATATCGAACAGTGACATAATGTGAGTGTTAGGTCTGTCATGAAGGCTGTGTACGACACAGGCCAGGACACCGTCTGGTCCCATTGATGCTGTGTTGTCTGCTGTGGGGAGGGCAGCACTCACCTGTTTACTCGTTATGTCTGGGAGGTTATACTCTGTTGGTATGGACAGTACCACCTTAGGGGGGATGGGGACACACATCTGCGCTAAACCTGTTTGCCAGGATGATGGCAATGTCAGTGGGTTCAGGATATGTTTAGTCAGTATGCAGTAACACACAGAATATCAGTGAGTGTCCAGCCAGGTACCTGAATCAACTGAAGAAGGCCTTGTGGGTGTCTGAAGTGTCTGGTGCAATTGTCCATTAGAAGCGTGCCTGACATAAATACCCAAGTGATTGTAGCAGTCCGCTAGTACAGATCACAGATGCCTTCCCTGTCTGGGATTGTGCTCTATCATGTAGTAGCTTCCTCCATTTGTTGTAAAGCATATTAATGGCTGGGGTCTACCAGACAGGTCCACTGCCATTGGAGGAGTGAGTCCAGTTGTAATTTTTTATGTAATGATCCATGCCGTCCACTAGGTGTCCATAGAATGTGTATTTAAAGGATTCAGCAGTCTGAGCCATACTTACCACTGACCCAGGGTCTCTGAAGGATACCACCGTGGTTTGGAGGAGTGTGACGTTTGCTTTTGGGAAGTTCACCAAGATTATCCAGGATGGGTGTGGGGATGGGATATGGATGTCCAGTGAGATAAAGTATGTTCTGCCCTTACCAATGAGGGGTATATCGCAGGTGTGGAACATAGAGTCCCCATGTAGGTGATGATCATGTCCAATATGTTGTCCCCTCTTGTGGGTGCGGTGACCGGTTGTGCCATAGCATATGAGTTTAGAAATAGTAGCAACTGTTGGGCAGGGGTGTTGGGACCTGTGTACTATCCACAGTCAATGTGTGGGTATTTGATGTCACCCAATATAATGGTGTTTGGGGAGACCTTCATATGGTCCAATGTTCCCAGGAAAGCTGAGTGAGGTTGCTGTGTTGAGGAGTGTGGTCTGTAGCAGGCAACAATCCAAAAGGCAGATTTGCACAATGTTAGGTGCATATGTATGGTCCGTGATGCATTGTGCAGTGCTACCATCCCGGAGGTATGTGTATCTGTGATGTATATGGATACTCCCTCTATTTGTGTTGGCCATTCCGAGTTATGTGGTCAGAAAGCATGGTATGAAATATAACCTGGTAGTGCTGGTGTGCATGTGGGAGCCTCAACCATGTGTCTGTTAGTGCACAGATATTGCTATCCTCCATACTCAGGAGATTCCTGAGTGGGCGCAATTTGAGGGTAATACATCTGGTGTTGAGCAGCAGTACCCCCAGTGTCGTGTACTCTGTAATGTGTATGGAGGTGGTTCTGTCCTTTGAGCCCTGCTTAAATAGGGCAGTATGGTGGTAGCAAGTGCCCTAGCCAGTATTCAAAAGTCCAAGGGTGACAGGTGCAAGCTGTCCATAGGGAAGCTACATGGCATGTTGAGCATGTCACCCCAGGGTGACAGACACTGTATCCCCTTTGAATAACACCAATATGTTAGCCAACTGTTAAACGTGATCAGTGTGTTGGTATACTGTGACATACTTGGTGAGTGTAAGATGCTAGACAAGGTCAGGGTAATACTGGGCTGGGATACATGATCACAGAGTTCCTCTATGTTCCATGTCATGTGGTCCAGGGAGGAACATCTGAGGTTGTACACACCAGCATGGACAATGATGGAGCCAGTCCTGGACTTGCTTTGGAGTGACCTGAGTGCATGTGTTATGTGGCGGATCCTGGCACCTGAGAGACAGCTCAAAGTGACTATTCCTCTGTCTGACCTGGTGAGTGGGACGATAGTGTGTTTGACATTGTGTCACCTATAACAAGTGTATTAGGTGTGTTGTTTAGCCCAAAGGGCAGTGACTGTGTGGCACACTGACATTGTGAACTGTGTGACATGTGGGCATTGTAGTGGGGTAGCAGTTGTATGTGTGTCTGCTTTGGAGGTCTCTGCTGCTTAGGCAGAGTGTATGTAGAGCCTCTGAATATGTGTATGTGTGATAATGTGGTTTGTTCGCTGTCACTATCGGTGTATTTGAGACTGATATGTGGTGTGTGTGGTCACCCTCACCACCTGATGGACTATGCCAGTCATGGGTCGAGAGAGCTCAGTGTCCTGTATGTCAATATTGTTACATCTCCCACATATATGTGAGTGTGATGTGAGGAGGAGAGGGTTGTCTGTGTACATGAGGCAGATGTGACATTGTGTCATAACCACAATATTCACTAGCTGGACTGGAGAATACACATGAAACCGACCCCTGGACATGCCAGTGTATTATGATGACATACTCTGTAGCCTGATCACAAAGGATCAGTAGGGTGTTAAGTGTGTAAAAGAGTATAACCAGAATTAGTGCTCTGGTTTGTCAGTGTTTTGTAAAGAGTAGCTGAGAAGGAGTCCAGACTGAGAATCATGACACGTCCTTCAGCTATGTACTAAATAGTAATGTACACGCATATATGTGCTGAGTCAGGGACAACTGTACCTTACTGACATTGCCGACATCCTGTCAGACAGGCCCATGTATACATACCCATCCCCCACTGACGATAGTCCCTGACATCATACCAGGAGATATCACGTGTAGAATGGCTGAACACCTCCCCCCAAAGCCAAAAGCATGGCAGCAATAGGATTACATTGTTTCCCAATATGTGTCATGCATGCACTACAGAACAAACAGACCCTGCACCTGAACAGTCTGTTGACCCTCACCCACTCCACAGGAGCTGGAACCGTCGAATGTGTTACAGCAACATATGGCACTCCCCACATGTGTGGGTGCACAACACACCATGGGAAGTATAGTCCAGTAAGCCTATAAAGTCTGATCTGCAAGGCCATGGAGTGCATCATGGCAGAAGTCATAAACAGAGCTATTGAAAGCCGACAAACACACAACCCAACCAACTGTGTTATGTTCATGTGCAAATCATGGTTCCCAAGCATGCTACACCATCTGCAAGGCAGCCACCCAGGACATACATCATGGAGCAGAGCTACACATGTCCCACATAGACTTTGAACAGCTCTTCATCAACATCACAGACACATGTCGTATCCACAAAACCAACAATCTGTGCATAAACATGTGTTGACATATGAAGGGATGGCAATGTGTCCACAGATAGATCACACAAGGTGAGACTCACGGGGTCCTGTACAAGCTGTTGATACCTGCCAACCTACATGGATCATTCCTGGGATTGCATAAAAATGTGTACACACATTACCATGTCCAGTCTGATGATGTCATCATCCTACAAATATTCAAGGAGAAGAGAAACCACCCAGTAAAGCATATAGTGCGCCGTGTTAATGCATATCTCTCTAGTATCATAACATAGTTAGGCAGGGGTTTCAGCCCTGCAAATGCCATGTGTGTGTGGGTGGAGGGAGTGTATGTGTGTGATTTCCTTTGAGAGGAGTAGCCTTTTTGGAGACTGGGAAAACACATTAAAAGGGGTACATCCCTGTTTGGAAAGTCTGATGATGTCAGCATCCTACAAATATTCAATGAGAACAGAAACCCCACAGTAATGCATATAGCGTGTCATGTTAATGCATATTTCTCTAGTATCATAACATATTCAGGTAAGGGTTTGAGTCCTGCAAATGCCAAGTGTGTGTGGTGGTGAGGGGTGTGATTTCCTTTGAGAGGAGTAGCCTTTTTGGAGACTGGGAAAACACATATAGAGAGGTACATCCCTCTTTGGAAAGTTCGATGATGTCAGCATCCTACAAATGTTCAAGGAGAACAGAAACCACCCAGTACTGCATATAGCACGCTGTGTTAATGCGTATCTCTCTAGTATCATAACATAGTTAGTTAGGGGTTTTTAGTCCTGCAAACGCTGAGTGTGTGTGTGCCACAGGTGGTCAATGCAGTGTGGGTTTTGCTTTTACCATGGTATGACATATGTTTCAAACAGTATGTGCATTGCACACATCGGGTATCTGCGTGTCAAATAAATCTGTGTATATGTGACCTCAATCAGTACATAGGTGTGAAGCCTGCATACTACATGAATACATTTGTAACCTTTGACAGATTGTGCCGCTGCTTCTCAGATCATAGGTCACATACGTATGTATGCATCAAGCCCAGCCAATGTAGTGATCCATGGCCAAGGACATCCCTGCCACACACACCCATGACAAGTACTATAGAGTACTGTGAGTGAGGGTAATTGCCGAGGTATATGTCAGACATGTTCATACACAACAATGACTGGCAATAAAGGACAGTCATTATAGGTGTGCACCAGCCCTGTGGATATGCATGCAGGCCCCTAATGTGTTATGTGAAACACCGAGGGACCTCACAATACCTATGGATATGTGGATACTAAGGGACAGATGACATAACACGTGTCTGTCTGTACACATTGGTACCCAACATACATGTTCAGGGCTACCACCTATGTGGTACTGTCGGGATAGTATGTATAGTAAATGTGGATGACTATGCCATAGATGGCGTACTGCTATACAACATGTATTGGACAACAGGTATCTGTCTATATGATACCCTTGTGTAGGATATGCATCCCATCCAGGGAATGCAATGTAGGCCAATGCATGCATTTCCAGAATGTGGATGGACATATCCCTAGTGTGTTTGCATGTACCTAAGAGGGCTATATGCCACACAGGTGTGGTCCCAGGAATGTGTGGCGGTCAATACCACTGGTTACTGTTATAGTATAGTACTGGAAGGATCCAACTGTTACTGAGTTCCCTACAACTGTGAGTCATTTGTCAGGACATCATCTAATGATTGGTTATAGTCATGCTGTTGAAGTGGTGTATACTACCAGACTGCAGATCATTGACAGATATCAACGGTATCACCCACAGCATAGTGCCAACCCATGTCATACACACATGTGTACCCATGTTAGTACATATCTGTAGTAGAATGCATACTGGCCATCGAAAGATACCATGAGATGTTAACAATGTGTAAAACAGGGTATGTCGCACATCCCACGTGTCCACTATTCACGTACATGCAAACAGTGTGCACACACCATGTTCACAGATGTACACCCGCTAATTTGTAATGCACACATTACACACGTACTGTCCACTCACTAACACATGCTAGCAGCACTGTACACTTCAGCCAAGTGGCACATGGGTGGACAATACATACTCAGACCTAACACTGGTGTAAACAATGCTACAGTGACTATCAGAGCTGTGATGCATAATGCCTGCTCAGATATACCTACAAGGATATCAGTACACTTTCCTGTTGGCAACCTGCTACTATTGCTACACTGCTATAATGTCACCCTGTGCATCAGAACCATGTTAGCCTATTCCTGCATCAATGTGATAGATGACAGGAGGTGGCACAGGTGTCAACATATGCACAGGGTGTGTTGTAGGTTTGCCAGAGCCCAACATTGACCCATCCAATCGGTATGTCTGTGTGTGTGTGTGTGTGTGTGTGTGTGTGTGTGTGTGTGTGTGTGTGTGTGTGTGTGTGTGTGTGTGGGACATCAGTACTGCATGGGCCAATGTTGATGTAATGTGTGTGTGTATGTGTGAGCCCTAGTTGTATGGTAAATGTGTGTGTGTCTGCATGCACACAACTCCACCATGTGGCTGCCATATATGGGCGGTTGTGGGACAGCCACAAACTGTACCTGCTAGGCCGTACAGATCACTGTCTCTGGCCACGGACACAGTACCTGTGCCTAGCAGGGGTGCTACGGGCAGTATCGGGTACCAACCCTGACTGGGTGCTATCATCAGAGGCAGAGGTATGATGACTGGTCCCATGCCCCTGCTGGGACTGGCCAGCACCACGTGCACGTGGTCTAGTAGGATGGTCAATGGGCAGGCCAACCCCAGCATTGCTGGGGCTGGTACTGCCACTACGGGAGCAGCTGTGATCCGTGGTCTGTCCGCGATGACTGCCAGCTGAAGATGTTGCTGGCATGCGTCCACTTCGGCTTCTCATCCATCCCGCATGGTCCTGGCTCATGGCTAACACATTGTGGAGGACATCTAATGTCTCCCTCCAACGGCTATCAATGACCTCGGTGTAATTCCGGATGGCACCGGCAAGGTCACGGATGCTGTCATTGATAGCAGTGTAATGGGCCTTCTGCACCCTTAGTCCCTGTCGGGTGTACCGTTCCATACATGCCTGTGCCTGCATTACAGCCCAGAACATACTGGAGGCTGTAATACCTCCATGGGCATGTCTGCCAGGGGCAATATGACCAGTGGTGCTCCCCCGAGAACCCCTAGACATCCGGCTATGTGGTACCATTCCGGTAATCTGGCTATGGTTGCTGTGAGGGGGTGCACATGCCATAGGTACCACACTCTCCTGGTCAATGCTAACTGTATGCTGTCCCTCAGCTACAGCCATTGGTGACGAGGGATGTATTGGCAGTATGAGTGTGCGCATAGATAGGGTTGACCTCTGTATATTGTCGATTGGTGGACCAACGACAGACTCTGTCAGACCTTCCTGTGCCACAATACATGTCTCATCGTCTCCACTATTAGTGGTGGTGACATCAGGTTCCCTGCTGCATTCAGCCACCCCCAACTCAGCACCTGTGGAAGGAAGACAGGAAACACACTTTACAATCTGTACATGATGTTAGCACACATGCACACATGCACACATGCACAGAAATACACTGCTCACCACAGCACATACACACACAACAGCAATCCAACACATACACAATAGTGGGTGATGGTGGGTGACAGTATCACAAGGCAAACAGTCACCACACATGTGTCAGCATGCAGACCATGTGTTGCTCAACACCATGCAGTGCAAGTGTAGACAGCCCTATCTAATGACATTATACATGGCTTTGATGCATGTGTGTAGTTGTTCAGTGATTGGCTACACCCTGGAACACAATGTGTACATGGGCACAACATTGCTGTGCAAATATTATCTGCTCTGCAATGTCATGTGCACAATCACTCAATGGTATACATACCATGGCTGCATGTGTTATCTGTGTGACACATAGATTGCCATGTCTGATGACAGCATATGTGTCCATAGCACATAATAATGGGCACAGGTGTAGCAAATGCATGCAATGTACAGACATGGGATGAGTGGTACATGTAGACATGAAGGAATCCCAATGCACAACATGGACATTGTACAGTGGTTATGGTGAGTGTGGGACATATTGCAGATATGTCGGTGCCAGCCATGACATGGCATGCTACACGACTGCAACATTAAACACCACACATACCAGTGTGTGTCATGTGACCTATACACCCAATAGCATTCCAGGACATATATGTGACTCTTTGTACAGATGGCGACTGCTGTGCAAAATGTGTATACTAGCATATGTAAGCACACACACAACATGCTATGCATAGTGTGTATAGGTGCATATGTTTGCACACACAGAACAATGAGGTGCACAGCAAAGACTGATATGTGTAGTACTGTGGTCACTGTAACCGGATGGGGTGTAGTACCATGTGCCATCATCATCATCATGCATCTTGTGGTCACTCACGGCTACTACTGTGTGAAAAACCACCACCTAGCATGCTGTACCTGAACTGCAGTGCCGTGGATATGTTCATTATTACACAGCCACTTTGTACATGGGTGTATGAGGTGCCCAGTAGGGAGTATTGCCTAACATGACTGTGTTATGTGTTGAAGAGTGTTGCACAGCTCCATGATAGGCCTCTACCCCTGAGGTACATCATGTGTGTGTGGATGACATGTGGGATTCTGAAGTGCGACTTTACAGCGGGTGTGTGGTTACTCCATATGTAGCATGACTTTGTGTACTGTATGTGATAAATGTGTTATGTTGTGTACAGGTGTTGCAACTATGCCTATCCAATGTGCAGTACGGGGTTGCCACAACTGTGTGTCATGCTCTGTGAATTGCATGTCATTGAGGCAGCTACTGACATTACTGAGCTGTGCAACGTCTCACAGCAAACATGCATGGCATGCATTATGCATAGGTGTGTTACGTGTACATTGGCCTACACCTCACCTATGACATGCATATTTCATTACCAACATTGCAGGTATAACACACTCACCAGCATGGATCGGCTGCCCTTCTGTCACACCAGAGGGACCTACGAGAATATGAGAGGGTCCGTCAGTGGCCACAACTGTGGCATTGCTACAGTGGGTATGCTAAACTGCAGTACAACAACAGTCAACAGTCACAGGTGTAGAGATATTATTCAAACTATCCATATTGCACAACACTAGGCAGCGGAACTGCTAAACACACAGTACACATCTCATGTAGACATAATCTAACAATACAGTTAACTGTAGTCTACAGATAGGGCATGTTACCTGCTTGCTCCAGGTGGATGTGCTGGGTTGCTCCGGCCTCTATTACAACACATGTCAGAGGTTGATGTAGCTGTTGTCCAGGAGCCACCATGCTTAGGAGCAGATCTTCCACTCTGGTGAGGGGGGGGGGTGAATGGCCACCCCACCACCTGTGGCAAGCTGCTGTCTTTGGATATCAGATGCATGCCACAAGACTTGTCTAATTAAATCACTGCAGTGATGGCGTACCTGCTCATATGTCCAGTTATGCATGCCTATGTCATTTACCCGACGAACAAGTTCCTGCCACAGTGCAGTCCACTCCTGCTGGTGCTGGCTGCTTCTGGAGAACAGCATTGTGTACCGCTGCAATAGGCTGTCAAGTATCACCTCTTCCTCATCCGCTGTGTATGCTGGGTTTCGTTGGTGGGCCATCTGGCTGAAAAAGATATGAACAATATGTGTGAGAGTGTCCTGTGGCACACTTTACACCTTTACCCACAGATATCACTTTACTGACATATATACCATCCTATTGTCTGTCAGAGGTTACACACATTCAATACCACTTATTAGTTCTCAGGCCACAACTAACTAACACTGCCTGGCAGACTCTATATATCACACCACTATACAACAGTACCCGACACACTGTTTGTAACACATTGCACAACCTCAAGACAGGGGTGTATATCATACCAATGCACAAACAGAGATGTCATCCATTGCAATGGATGTAAAGTACAGGTACAGTAGTCCCAATCAACCACCCTAGTCATTGATGCCATAGCCCTGCCTAACAGATGTGTCCAGTTGTTACTATAGGTGGCATACTGCTGTAACAGACTATATATGTTGCTGGATACACACGTTTACCCTGTAACACACATATGATTGCAGCCATTGTACAGGCATAATCACACACATCAGGCAAACATACAATGCACCACTGTATGCCAACACAGATGAGCATTACCTGTGTACCATACGGTACTGTGTGCTACTACTTACACACCCTTATGCCTGCATTCTGTCCTCTGTGCAGACTACAGGAAACACACATGACAGTGTTTCCAAGCAATGTGAACACACACCATACTGTGCTGTTTAGGCCTACAGCTTCAGGTAGTATTACAGTTCATATTGGTGATGGATTCACCAGCAGTACCACTCACTAAGCATACATGTATTGTTTTAGCCTACAATGAGACACCACATTCGTCAACGGAGAACTACATCACATCATATGCCGTACTACTATGTCTGCCTAACAGTACATTACACATCAGTTGCTGTCCTCACAGCTATGATAGGCACTACCATGTCAGATACAACATCACGCTAAGCTATCACATCTTTACAAACCTTGCACACATTCAGCATTAGACATATTCAACCTCACATAGCAGCTATTGCATTAAGTACATGTGTGAGTGCATAGTGTCATAGGTAGGTAATATGCTATTGGTCCTAGGGCCTATGGAAGCCTAGCCATATGCTACCCTGGCCTTTGACACACATGTACTTTGATTTCACTTGCCCCTGCCAACCTGAACCACAGAGGAGTTTCCTGGCGTGTATTACCAATCTCCCACACAATCATCAGGGGTATTTATAACAACTGCTAAGGAGGAGCCTTGTTTACTATTGCTATGTGGTCTATTCCAGTGTATGGCATATCTCTGAGATGGGAACCTATCCCTCCAGCATGTGCTGTTTAGTGAGCTGACAAGGTTTAGGACCCTAGAGCGTGTTATCCTGGAGGGATTCTGATATGTTGCCATGGTGGTTGTCACCCAGCTATGGGTGTGACATACCTCTGTATGTCCGGCAGAGGTCACCTCTGTGTGGCCAGTATGCAATACAGTGTAGTTGTGGTTTTGTGAGTCAGTCTGCATAGGGCATCTGTTTGCGGCCAGTATTACCCTTTGGGAGATCTGTCTGTGGCCTGTTCACCTGGTGTAGTTGTCATGTGAAGTACATACCACACAGGGCATTGTGATGAGTAGCGGGGAACTCTACCCTATACTTCCATAGATGACACATCTGTTGTCATGACACATTCCACACAGACAGATTACAGGTGTAGTGTGGCACTGTCTTCATCAAAGCGGAGGCTACTATCCACCTGTGTCCCATGTTCCCTTATCACACCTTCACTGTTAGGTAGATCTCTACCTATGTGGTAGTTAATGGGTACACTGTTTTGGGAAGGTGAAATGGCATTGCAGTATCAACACTTGTCTACAGTCCAAGCCTTGGTCACCACACACCTGTTGCGGTACATATGACCCCATGTCTCTCTCTCTCACTCTATATGTATATATATATATATATATATATATATATATATATATATATATATATATTATATATATGCATATCAATACACATACATGTACACATCCATTGCTGTACACATGGATGTACATATAGGCACATGTACAGTCCACCTTTCATGGTGGGGATATCACTTATGTGACAGTTGTGGGATGTACAGGTATGTGAGTAAATTGCACAGTGTTGTGCAGAATGCATGTGGGTGTCCTCAGCCCTTGTAGCATTAGCAGGCCTCACTGGCTGTAACACAGCAGATCTGACAAATCTGTTCCACAGCATTTAACCACCACATGACATATATCAACACTACCATAGCTGGCCTTAGGCATAGGCCAACTGGGCAGCCGCCTAGGGCGCCGCTCTAGCAGGGGTGCTTTTCCACTATTTATGTGGTATAGTAAGACAAGGATGGGGGCACCAGGAAGTGTGGTAGGGGGCACCGTGGAGCCCTTTTGCCTAGGGCACCAGTTGACCTAAGGCCGCTCCTGCGCACTGCATGCTGTGTTCTAGGCCACAAACTATGACCTACATGAATATATGCACGTATCAACCTTCACTGACAGATATCTGTCCACCCTTCACTAACAGTTGCAGTATGTCCCTTGCCCTATGCACATGTGCAGATACAGATAGATACATACTGCTGCCACACATGGATGATTTGTAGTGTGTAGAGTACTCTTCAGGAAGATCTACAACATGCCAACACATACATGTGAGTTACATAACTTACCTTTGTATTTCCCTGCTCCGTGTGTTACGGTTTTGTAGTTTTTTTTTTTATTGGTGGTTTGTTTTGTGTTTTCGCCCTCTATTTAACTTTCTGTCTCAGTTTCTCACTCTGTTCTGTCTCTGTCTCAGTCTGTGTCTGTGTCCGTGTCTCTCTCTCTCTCACTCTCTATCTCACAGCACCTGCAATGATATAATTGCATGTGTGGACTGCAGGTACAGCCTGCTTTTCTAGGTATCTGCACTTGTGCATATGACAGCCACTGCACCAATTGCTGCCCACCATTCAGTAATTGCATGCAGCCTGCTGTTTGGTGATTGCATTACTCACTGTGATTGCAGCCCACTGCTATAAAATGCTAGGTTAGGTAGGCATAGCCCTCTCAGATTTCCAAGGTGGGGCCCATGCTTGTTTGCTCTGGACACCGTTGTGTCAGTCTGAAGGCTGGTATATGTTTCTTATCTGATGCTAGGGCTGTAGCCAGTTATATGCATGTTGTACTCAAACCTGAATGTTGCTGCTTCCAGTACACACATCTCAGTGTAGACATGTACACACCCCTCCAAATGCTAACACAGGATACATGGGAGAATGTACTTTTTTCTCACTTACACAATTAACTGCCATACAAATGTGGTTATTGCACTGTATTCCTGTGGCCAGTATTTATGCTGGTCTAATAATGTGTGGTGTTTTCCACAACCACTGCTGGTAAAGACCCACAGAAAAGGATTTGTGTTATACCATTCCTAATTTCCATTTACATTCCCTCATTGTAATGCATGATATATTTATTTTAGAACCAAGTTTTTTGTATATCTGCTCTGGCTTAGTGGTAATTCATGCAGTCTATTGTGTCAATGGTCTGGGGTTCGAGACTGGTAGAGGTTTTTTCTTTTGCTGCTCAGCAGAACAAGGGCCCTGCCATAGAGTGACTAAGGCACTTTTAAGCAGTTGTAAGTGGGTTTGCGTGGGTTTGCACGACGCTTAGCTAAGCGCACACATGCACACACTCGCTTAATCCTGCTTACTACTGCTTAAAAGTGTTTATTCCCATTAACCCCCGCGCTAATTTCTTTTAAAGAAAAGAAAATTGGGAGATAGGAAAGTGGTGAAAAAGGGGGCACAAAGAGGGACACAGTAGGTAAACAAGCTCGAGATGTGCAGGACGGGTGTAGGGAAGGTCCATAGCTGCCCATTTCTTTAACAGCAACAGCTGTGCATATGCAATGAATTTGGAGTGAAATTTGAAACCTTCCACCGCTGGGAGAGGGGTGAGGACAACAAAGTATGTTGTACTGCCAATTCTAATTATCAGCTTACATGTCCAATGGACATGTGTGCGAAATGGGCAGCTATGTATGGGGCGTAATTTTTTTGTGAGTACAGATTGCCCTTTTTTTTTTCTTTTTTTTTTCAGGTGAGAGTGGGAAGTGAGGTAGAGGAAGTAGGTATGTCTGGGGAGGTAGGTTGGGAAGGTAAACAGACAAGACAGGCAAGTCACATACAGGGGCGGTGTATGACACATGGGGTGGGTGAACACAATTGACGGGGTCGGATGTTTGGAAATCGCAAGCCCATGAGCCCACAGATGGTAACAGTGGAACTGAGATCCCCACCCATGGGCAGTCACCACTGAACCATCACAGCCCCGAGGGTGGCTGTGCTGGGGGCTGCGTAGGACAGGCAGGCTCACCCATGGATGCACCAGTCTCACCTCGAACTGGCATACGGGATCAGCGACTGAAAGCTGGCACTCCCTATGCACCACAACCCGGACCCTTCAAAGGGTGACAGGTGGCCCTTCTCCGCCCATGCTTGCACACTCCCCTGCAGTGCTTCCACCTGAAGGTGGCACAGGACCAGTGGAGGAGGGCAGCCCAGGCTGGGCACCGGACCTGCTGGTGCCAGGTGCACTCGCCAGCTGAGGAGGGACAGGTGGGTCCGCTGGGACCGGCCTTCCCATACGTTCTGTGATTAGGTGTGTTTAATTACAACATAAGCAAAACAGCATTCCAGATTAGTTGTAACAGCATGCAGTAATATTCCCATTAACCCAACACACCAAGGTTACAACAGTTGAACAGCAAGCATAACACATGCATATATTGAACCACAGTGGATATTCCAACAGCATGCAGGGATGTTTGGTAGCAACAGGCCACCATGATTGTGGTGTTTAAACAGGGCACATGCATCAACGTGAATGCAAATATTTATAGAACAATAGGACATATGTCCCAACAAATATTTAAGATTACACATACCCATTGAGGTGTGGAATTGCATGGTTTATGCACATACAGTAGGGTGTAGAAAAAACCTCGGTTAATATCTAATAATTACCTTTTCATCTACACTACATTCCTAGTGATGGCAAGTGTATATCCCCTGCATGTATTATTACACTTGCCACCATACATTAGGTTGTGTAATGGGTTTGGCTAGTTCAATATATGCCTGACCTATATCTGACATACCAACTGTCCAGGATGCAGATGTTACTGCTACATATTTCTTGATTGCATTTATATTTCTTTATCTACATATCTGGGATGTTTTCACTTTGATTTGTACAGAACCCTGCATTTCTTGACACACACTCAGATTTCTGGGGAAAAATAACATGCTACATGTGTGCCAGATTTACTTATTCATGCCAGCCAGTAACTGACTGTTGTGGACTGTATATATGTTTCACAGCTACTAGCACTTCCATCACCCACTTTATATTGGACTGCACAACTCTGGGTTGCCAGCACCTTTTCAAACAGTACTGTTTGTATAATGCAAGGGTACAACAACATTTCAAACTCTGTGACACAGACACACTCCGGGTTTTAGACCTTTATTAATGACATGACACACTTTTCCACAGGCTCACTCCTTTATTTGTTTTAACGGTGTATATGGCAGACATGTTCAAGACATATTATACCTTTATTAATGGGTTAGAACACCTTTTTGCAGGCTCACTCACTTATATTATATGACAGTGCCTGCAGATATATAATTCCAGACATATGTTACCTTTCTTAATGGGTTATTGCACTCTTTTTCTGCCTCTCTGACATTTTTATCTGACAGTACATGCAGAGGACTTATTCAGGCAATTTTATGGCTGTAAAAACCAAACAAGGAGATGTAAGCGAACTAAAAAAAAGAACTAGGAACCACTACAAGAGTTCGCTTCTGGAGATCCAGATAAGGGAATGAGACCAAAAGTGAATATATTCCAAAATAAGATATGTTTATTCACAGCCACAAACAACAGAAGTGAACTCTTGTAGTGGTTCCTAATTTTATGGCTGTATTATTGGACTACAACACTTTCTTTCATGCTCTCTCCCATATTTTATATAACAATACATGCAGAATAATCACTAACCTGCCTGGTGGCGCAGCCTATTAGCATAGGCTTGCTGATTCGCAGCACGGTCACCTGCACCTGTAAAGTAAATGAAGGGATATTGAGACATACCTATCCGTTATACATACTCCATTATCAATTCTTACATACTGCATTCCATGGCTACATACTCAGTTGTGGGGCATCCCGCATCCCACAGGCCTCCTGTATCCATTGGTTCAGGCAGTCCTGCTTTCGTCTCTTCAGGTCTGCATGGAGGTGACAGACCTGCTCACCAGTCCAAGGAATGCGTGTGGCACTGGTGAGGTCACGAGCTAACCGGTTCCAAGCCTCTGCCTTGTACTCCATCCCTTGGAACTGGCCCTGCAGGAGTCTTGACTCATGATGGTGGACAAGGAGCCAAACCATGTATTTCGACTCCTCGATGCCCCAACGTTGCGCTCGGTAGCGTGTTCCCTCTCCGACACCAGACATTCTAACTGCAGATGTGAGCTACAATCAGTTATGGCATGTATTCCCACCTGTGAGGCTTAAATATGCCGCATTTCCCACACTTTTTTGTGATTGGCCGTTTTGTAAAATTCTCGGCTGACTGCAGACCTGCTTAGTAATGGTTAAACTACCATTAGTAAGTATATGAATGTTAACAGTGGCTGTTTTCCCTATGTTGTCATGGCTTAGTGGTTCTGTACTTTGCTTCTGATGCACAGAGTCCTGGGTTCAAACCTTATCATTCATTTTATTTTCATACTGTCCAGACAGGCTAGGGGGTGTGGCTGCATTTAAGCAACTTTGCTCTACGTTGCTCCTCGGTGCTCTACGGTGCCCTGGTTGGCGCGATGCGCACATCCGCACAAACAAATTGCGCTGGGTAAACTGCTATAAACTATGGGCAACTCTATTGCGCAGGGTAAAGCGCTGTTAAACTGTGGGCAACTCTATTGCGCTGGGTAAAGCGCTATTGAACTATGGGCAACTTTATTGCGCTGGGTGAAGTGCTGCTTAACTGCAGGCAATTTTATATTGGGATCCTTTAAAATATTTATTTTGTTCACTGATGCATTGGCCATGTCACTGCTTTTTAGTTATGATTAAACATATATGTTAGGTATTATTCCATATACTGATTTAAAAAATAAATATGAAAGGGAGTGGTGGGACTCGAACCGTGAATGCCTCTTCGTTGTGCGAACGGTCTACCATTACGCTATTGCTATTTGGTGTGATTCGCATAAACGATTCTTTCTTATGCTCTTCCATGTCAGAATTGCTAACTGTAGCTAAGCAATGGGCACACCCGCGCACACACCCGCAAATATGGGCAGCTATTTGGGAATTTTTAAAAAATGAATGTTATGCGTTTTAGAACTGTGATAGGGGTTTACAATATCAGACAGTGTGGTTGGGTGCAGGGACATTTGTGCGGACTCGCTCTTGTTCATTTGCTTTTATTTTAAACACTTGCAGGGGCGTGGACATTTAGACTGCTCAGCAGTCGGACATGCCCCCTGCTTTCTTACACGGTCTGTGGAAGACTTACGGTTGAGTCAGCATGCCCTCATGCATACTCATGGCACGCTGATGTCATACCGTTCAACTGCAGCCTCTGAGTAAGACTTATTAAGTCTTGCATGGAGGATTCGTGAATCCGGGGGAGTAACTATTATGTTTGTATTTTTTTGTAAACAACTTACAATATCTCAGCAACCATTCAATTTACACACATGCAGTCAGGAGCATTTTATTCATCTAGCTGAGAGCTTTCGTATGAGGCTAAGTAGTTCTGTCTGTGTTACTTGATTGTTGAAATATTTAGAAAAAAATGTGAAAATTATATCTGTATAAATTAATATCATAAAAAACAACAATTAATATCTCTTTCCCTGCACTAGACAGACATCAAATATTAATGCAGTTGAGTTTGCCGTGGTGTAGGCTTTAAGGTGAAATCTTTTAAAACCGTGTACATAGCATGGTTTTGGAATTATTGCTGCAAATATGAACAAGCAATATTTGACATCTAGAGGTGTCAGTGGGAGTTAACTGCAGATGCACCCAGAGGCGTCACATGGATGTAGAGAGTTAATAAAAGTTGTGCTGATTGGTATTTTATTGGGTTTTTTTTTTTTTTTGCCAAGCAGAGGGTAGTAGACAGTGTGAAGAATAAAGGAATGTGCAGGATGGTGGTGGTAGAGTACCATAGCCATCCACTTATTATAAGATAAATATATACTTGTAACAAGATCTTGATGAATTTGGATAGTCACCACATATGGGCTGGGTGACAACTAGTGAATAATGTTGTATGGTCAACAGGACCAAATCAAGTGTGGCAAGTAAACACATAGATGAAATGGAGAGATATATAAAGGGGGTAATTTGTTTTGTGAGATGCTTCCCCATTTTTTTCAGAGATAAATGCTGATAAAGGGGGTTAGGAATAAGAGAGTTAGATAGCAGGTGTAGGCATACAGAGCATACAAGACTGACAGGGATGGTGATGGACACATGATTGGGGATAGGTAGGGGACATTGGAGGTACATCTTTGTCTAGCACTAGTACAGTGAGAATTTAATCTTAAACCTCAAAATTGTCATCACTGTCTCCTTTCACAGATACCTGGGTTGATATTGGATGGGGCATCAACTTGGCTACTTGATGCAGGGCTTTCTCAGTTGTGTTGATTCAGGTAATGAGGAGCCTCTCCATAATGTCCTCAACCCTGCCATCTCCTGAAAGGTAACAAAATCATACTACTCCTGGTGGTACCACTGAACCAGCAACCAGGCAGATCTATCTGGCACAGCTGGAACAGTTAGGTCAGTAGATGTGGAGGCAACACTGACATGGTGAAACCCAGATGTGCAGGGTGTCTGTGCTGCCTGTGGTGGTGCCACCACAGCCACCTGTGAAGATATGTTGGGATGAAGCCCAGTGTTCAGGCCACTTCTCTGTGGTGATGATCATTTCTGTTGCAGCAGCAATGTTTCCAAAACAAAATTAAAAAAAAAGAGAAAGCTATGGGTTTAAGTGAGAGAAAACATAAAATAACATCAATTCCATGTCATTTTAGTATTTCAAAATATAACCAAATTGGCACATACATATGGTAAATGTGACACATCTAGATTTGAATATCAAGTCATAAATGTTTCATAAAACATATCAATCTCAGTGTTACTGTACACATTAGGCAAACAACTATGTGAATATATCATATATGCATTCCAATTTAAGACATTCATTTAAAATATATAAAGCTTAATGTTATTTAATGATTGCAGAACAAAGATGCACTATATTACTCTGTAATAAAAGCTAATTTCTGCTGCTTAGACTTGAACCCACACACAGCTAAATTGATTTAATTGTTAAAATTAAGTACATTTCAGGTGTATTATAATTTTGCTTGCATTCATACCTGAGCCATACTTAGCCTATGCTTCTCTGAGCATGCAAGTCATTCCTGAATCACCCCCCTATTTCTAGCTATTTCTTCAGCTGTGCAGAACAGAAAACAGAAAAAAGAAGCATAATCAGAAAGTGTATTGTCTTACTACTCCATGGTATTGTATTAGCTGGTGATGGGTCACAAGTACACTTACACAAGTCAGTGTTGTTCATAGTTGCAAATTCTGTCTCCCATCAGTACAAGAGCTCCTACTTATGGCTCTTCATTTCAGGTTAATGGTGGCAATTTTGTCCACCTATGCGTGGAATGCCAGTTGCACTGGTGGCAGCCTTGCCCTAGCTATTCAAAGCCTCAGCCTTGTACTGGGACACAGTATAGTACCCCTACAAGAGTGTACAGATGTAGAACTTTACAAAGAGTGTCAGTTTTCCCGGACTTCTCTTTACACCATCTTTGTGCTCTAAATGGAGTCCCAGCCTCACCTTTGCCTGCCGTGCATTTTGATGAACATTGAGAAATATAAGAGGGAACTGATGCTCAATTCAGATTTTGTGTATGCCAGCCTGTGGGAAAGAATGGGCAACCTTGTCAACTACATTTGTACAATATAAATCACACAAAATAGCCCAGTGGAGAAATCAAGCATAATTTATTCAAACTACACTGCAGGTATAAAATCTGGCAGTGAGACGTTCAGTCCTGTCCAATGTGCTGATGAAATCAAAAGGTTGCTATCTCATTTGTGTTACTGAAGAAATCCCAGATTAAAATGTTCAGTTTTGCCTATAGAGGTTAACTGTTGCTCAGTGCTAGTGACCACTGCCAGTAAATGGTATGCATTTCCAAGCATCATGCAGAGGCAGAAGATTTTTTAAAGAAATCAACAAATAAAAGGATAAATAGAAAATAAGCAGAGTGCTGGTTTATTCAAGTAGTGGCCTTGTAAAATATCTAGTACTGAACCTAGCACCTGTGGTATTATCCTGATACAGTCAATCGTTTAACAGTGTTTGCCACATGATAACTTACATTTCTGTTACATATCATCACACCTTCATATAATGACACTTTGTGATGAAGGGGCCACACAGGAGATTACATAAGTTCATTTGGTACACAGCATATACAAGTAAGAATTAACCTTTTTAAAGGAAATATATTGCGGCCATATTTGCTACTTCTGACAAATTTCAAATTGTTTGGATTAATTATCCATATTTCCATTTTATTATGTTGATAATTTTATTTTCTCACACTTCAGTCAATGCCATATTTGCTACATCATGCCTAGACAAATGTGGTATTATTAATAACAATAAATAAGGTTCCAATACAAAAACATTTGTGTAACTGTTAGTAGCAACTTCAAAATCTCAAAACCTAGAATCAAACCTCGTGTGATTGATGCTATTACTCATATCTTACTGTATTAGCATGTTGCACAACAGAGAAACTTACATAACTGGTCATTTTTGGGGGGCAATCACTATCCAGAGTGCTGGCAGAAGCACAATGGCATCAGTTTCATGATGACACTCCGAATTGAATTTTTGAGTTTTTCTGACTTGTGAAGTGAATTGTCATTCATTGCCAGAGACACAATGTCACACATTGCACAAAAGAGGAAAACAACATAAAAGGAAAAATGTGCCTGTGTGATGTTTTCTCAACTTTGTGGTCTTACACCATGAAAATGTGGGCAATAAAGATCCCTCCTTTCACACAGACCTCAGCCTCCCCAGATATGAATTTTGAAACCATGGAAACAATATGAAACACTGAGAAGATTAACAGTATATGCAACATAAATATACATATTATCAAACAGAGAAAGTAGAGCAGGGAGTCTAACACTTTACATTAAGGGACTGATACACCCACTTTCTCACACTTGTACATTGTCATTTCACAATAGATATCAGGGTGAATGGGATATGTGAACCAGTTAAGATAATAAGTGTGCTCTTGACTTTCTTTTGTGTGCAGTACTCTTTTCTGATGCATTTGTAACAAGATCACCTTATAATTTGCAGTTCTACACAAATATTTGTATTTTTAAGTTTTGTGTCCTAGATTAAACTTACAGATAACGTTTACTCAGAGGCACAGTTACCTCTTAAGAATGTTTTCATAAAGGTGGTATAAAGGTTATCGCCTAGGTCAGTAAATGTAATTGCAAACTTTTTTGTAAGCCTGTTCTCTCTGGCACACCCCTGTAAATGTACATCAAAGTGGCATGAGTGTTAAACACTTAATTATTCATAAAATCCTGTTAATGAGTTATGCTTGAAAGTCATTAGCAAGCCCCACTTCTCAATACTTGATTTTGTATTGCTAGGGTGCATGAACCGCATTGTGTAATTCCTCACCCCATCTTTACCTGCCCAGCATTTCCAGCAGATTGAATGATTTCTGAATGATACTGAACTGATACCTCATTTACATATTCTCTGTGTGCAAACTGGTTAATCTACACAATACAAGCACAATTTGGGCTAAGGAATTTGTATGTAGTTGGAAAACTTTCTTGGATTCACTTCACTGGCTTCAGATACTACTGTTTGACTGTTGCAACTGCATTGATTTTGATGAACATTACTGCAACTCACTGTATTTTATCTTCTTTGCAAGTAATACTTACACAGTTATAATGTTATTATTTACTTCCTAGAAAATTGAGTAATGTCAGCACCTTGCTCCTTTGTGTTAATATACAAGGTATAGTAGTTGCTTTTCGAATGATCATCACCTAATGTTACATAGCTTCATAAATAAGTAATAAGCCAATTTATCATTTTGTGCTTAAAATAACCCATACCATTTGTTTATAGATTGGCCTTAACCATCCCTTCTTTAAAATCCAAAAGTGAGCACTTCTGAAGGATGACCACATTCTCTAGAGCTAAAACATCTTTCTTAAGCACCAAACACATTAAACATTTACATACATGGAAGGACTTACCCATCCCTTGGCTGATAACTTACATATTACCCCTAATAAGAATAACTGGGATCATACCACAGATTATTTGAGGGAATCCATGTATGGGGCAAAGCATTTATGAGCTACATCTGTCCATTAGTAATAGAGGGGGCAGTCCTACGGCAAATTTCCTCTTTCCCATCCATAGATGTAAGTTGCGCTTGAAAGTGGACAGGAATGAACCTTGTTTTATGTGGCTGTCTGTTTCACAGCAGCATATCCTTTGTGAGATATACTTGCCCCTCCAAACATTTCTGTTGATGTTGCAGAAGAGGTTTAAATACCTAGTCTGAGTATTTATGATTCCATTTGACTTGCTATTGTGCAGTAAACCCAAAAGATATGGGTCAGAGAATGCCTTGTATGCCAGACACAGGTTACCTCTTAGCAGTCTATAGCATATCGAGTATAGTGACAGGATTTAAATCGGTCCATGTAGGACATATTGTTTAGGCCATGTATCCTTTTTGTAAGGTATCTCTGTTAGCATTACAGTTGATGAATGTGTCTGGACAGGTAAATGCCAAAGGGGGGCATAATATTCATTGATTGGCCTAGTGAGGACTGACTAAAGGGGAATAATGACATAACAGATATAACTTTGCTTTGGCTTGCTGAGGTAGCAAGTCGACTACAACAAGGGTGAGACTAAAACAGTTAGTTTATGGGAATAGTGAGTGCTAACCAGTCTGGTCTGATGGGATTTCATGCTGACCTTTGTGAGTTAATTGGTGTTTTGAGATTATCTGATTAAGCATATTTAGTAACTGGGGGTGGGGGTATGGCAGCTGAGGTTACATGACTGAGATGTGGACACCCTGAAAAAGAAGTTAATTTGAGTGCTATTAAACTGCAGTGAGGATAAAATATTGATGGAAACTTCACTGGTGGCGTAAAGAACATCAATATATCAAAGTAGATCTGAAAAAAAAGATGCATGTAAAAGTTTCTGACATTTTTGTCATTTAGTCAAGCACCATTTGAAAGTGTATGCTAGCATTTTTTAATGAAGCTTCATTTGTACATATGTATATAGATCTGGACATAATGTTTTTATCTACTGAGTTCTTTATTTTTGTATTTGTATTTGTATTTAAAAATTAAATCTCTGACTTGGATGTTGATCTTTTGCTTTTTACTTTATATTGGTCATTTTCCTATCCTTGGAAAATAGCAATTCATTTGATGAGCACACCTGAAGGGAAATTAACTTCCATAATATACCTGACCCTGGTGGAAATATGCTCACTAATTCGAGGAATGCTAACTCTGTTGTAGGTAATAGTATGGCTTATAACAATGTTACCGGATTTGTACCTATACATCAGACTGTTAAGACATATCTGCTTAAACCTACTAGGTCTTTCATGGAAGTAAGACCAGGTGATAATGATAGTGCGGCTGCATTGGACTTTTTTACCCAGTACTGTCATAGTTTAGACAAGAAGCAACACATATTCTAATCTATGCTTTGGAACAATCTGTTTTTTTTGAATGTCACATACTGTTGAGATAAGTACCTAATGGACTGGGAAAAGTTAAATATCCAAATGGTTTGAGCCAGAAGAACCCTATATATAGCAACTGTTTTATAGGGCCAGGTGTGATCTTAAGAAGATTTTGAGAAAGTATAATGATAAGGAGGTGACAGTCCTTGAAAGTGACATTGTGGTACATAATGATAAAATTACTACAGACAGAAGTCTCTCAGCATTTCATACAGAGTATGACAATATTTTTTATAACACTATCAAATGTTTTGAAGTTAGATTAGATTTAGTAAAGTATTATCAGCAGAGTTCATGAATGCCTACACTTCATGCTAAGTCCGTGAGAGCAATGAGCACACTGTGCCCAACTGCCAAACAAGGGTAAGTGGCAGATATGTTAATGAAGGAATAACCCACACCTCATTCACATCCCAACCAAACTCAACAAGTCAAATAAGAAAAATCCACACTAGTCTGTTTTTTAACAAATAAACCTCATAATATTTTCTTCTTCAGACACCTTACCAGATACATTTAGTGATGATCTGCCACCCTTTGTTCTTAGACACACAACTCCTCAACCTAAGAAAGACCATTTTAAAGAACTATGTTATCTAACTAACATTAATAAAGAAATGTCCTTAACAATTATTTTTTCTATTAACTGGAGTACCCTCAAAACCACCACCTAGATGATATAGTCCACCTATTTAATGCTACTTTCCTCAATGTTCTAAATAAACTGGCACCCATATGCAGAAAGAGGGTAAAAAATACTGTCCCCTGGCTCTCTACAAGAAAAAAATGTAGGATCAGGATAAGGACTGGAAAACATGACAGTTAAACAAAGTATAGAAAATTTTCCAAAACTTCAGACACCTTCTCTATCATATCAAAATAAAAGTTAAAAATGATAAAATAAATTTCTAAAAAACAGTCCCCAAAACATTCTGTTACTTTATGGAAATCCATAAAAAAACTTCTGTCCCCATTTAGAATAAAGCAGCCCAACTCATAACCAACATGCACTCAGACAATATGACTTCATTATTTAACTCCTACTTCATCAACACCATAAAACTACAACGTAGCACAGTCACTAACCATACACCCCAGCACAGCTTCCAGGTCTGTGATAACCACAATACTTTCTTCATCAACGCTGTCTCAACCTCTGTCATAAAAGCACATTTTAAAACTAAAACCTACTACTCTAGTTGCAAATAACTTACTAGCTGAATATGTGAAAATTGCAGCAGTTGCCCTTGCCGACCCAGTCTTGATGCTCATTAACAGAGCCTAAGTCTCATAGCAAACGAAAAGCTAACTTTCAAATCACCTCTACAAACAACACAAATATTGAAGTGGTCTCCATCACTAAGTTACTAGTGGTTATAATGGACAAAACCATGACATTTGACCTCCACATTCATCAAGCAATAAAAAAGTCACAGATAGGTCTCCTATGTAGAGTCAAATAATGCAGTATCATCCATCTATCCACTGCCTATAGTTTTTATGTCTTTACTTTTCACCAACCTCTAGTCCACCCTGACAACTAAATTAGAGCAATGCTGCAACAAACTAGCCAAATTTGCTTCTAATAAGCCATATGCCTCACATCACTATATTGCCCTCACACAACTGAATTGGCTTGGGCTACCTCAGCTCCTCATCTACTTCAGCTTCAATTTGTACCAAGATTAGTCTTTCGCCCTGAAAAATGGTCTTTCCTTCCCTTAGCGATATACTATAACTCCATTCATAGAGTCACCCACTCTACCGATAACCTTCTCATCCCAATTCACAAGGCTCACAGCAAAGCTGGAAATGATCTTCACTCCAGCTGTACCTCAAAATCCTACAATTCAGTTCACCTCCAATTAGACCCACCAACAACCCACATAACTTGAAAGATAAATTAAAACTGTTCCTACAAGACTATTGGCTATGTCCCTGCTGTTCCCCAGGATAAAATCATTCCTAAAGTACGTTCACATACATTGCAGTGACTTTTAGTCTTTCTTTCTTATTATTCAGTATTCTACTCTTCTTGCGAGAAAACATATTTCACAACATCTAATTTGTTGTACTACTTAACTGCACCCATTTTTTGCTGCATAATATATTTGTTTAATTCATAATTATTTTATTTGTTCATCCTAAAATTGTATGTAATGCTGCTAAATGTTACCCGAGCATTGTAGGTGTTATATATACAACAATCACTCCATTGTTCTCATAAATGTGAAAAGACTGCATTGGATATTGAACTGCAAAAATGTAACAACAGTGCACTATGCTGTAAGAAAGCTAAGTCAAGCATTTTATGACTGTCTTTGATCTTTGAAGTCTGCTACAATATGTCTGGGTGAAGGAATTCTGCCTATTGTTTTAAGACCTGGGTTAATGGCTAGAATTTGCATGTATAAATGTCCTTTATTGCTCTTGTTTCTCACCAGGTATAAAGAATGTAAATGTAGTTTTTGTTAGCCTGGGAACACCAGAGAAGTGTGAAGAATGATGTCATGTGGAGCAGCTCTGTGTTATCAATTTAAAGAGAGAGAATCAGAGAGCTTTGAGCATTTTGTCTTGAGGACATCCAACATCACCAGCACTGTCTTGCTCTGTATGTAAGTAGTATTTTAGAACTGTGTATTCTCTAAGATATAGCTAGGAATTAGGAAGATTAAAATAGTTTGTTTTCTGTGATGTCAGAACTTTTCTACCGTATTATTTTAAGTATTTCTCTGTGATCTCTGTACTCTTGACTAGCACTGTGTAGTAATAAGTATTGTCTTGTGTTTTTATTTATTATTAAATATTTTTAAACCTTTCAACTGTGGCTGTTTGTGTAGAGATAATTTAAGCTCTAAGAGTACATTGCATGTATATAGTGATGCTGTTGCAAGTCACTCCAAATAAGTCTTGACTGGTTGCACTTACCAGTTGGATAATAATATTGCACAGTAATAATTGGACACCCTTCATAAGGGCCTTTGAGTAGCTGATAAATATTAGCTTGGTGGTGGCAGTGATTTGTACCGTATAGTCTGGGTAAAATGGGCACAGCTGGAGAACTTGTGCCAGCCTTTTCCAGGAGTGTCTGTTTAGTTGTATAAACTCTTATTTCAACGTGCGTGTGTGTCAGCTACTTGGCCAGGGACATGGAGCACTGGTTAGACAGAGAGGGTGGTGGAGGTTTTAGCTTGCCCACTAGGCTGAGATCTGGATCCTATAGCTGTGCCAGTGGGGAGTCTTATTGAGGACCTGGAGAGGAAGGGAGAAACCAGCCCCAGACTGAGTGTGCTCTTAAGGGAAATTGTACTTTACTGTGTGTGTATTTATTGTCCTTCCCCTGTGTGTGTTTTGTACTCTAAATCAGCCACACAGTTAATACTCAGAGTTCATATCACAATTGTTTTATTTCTTTTGTTAGCTTAGTTAATCAGTGAGAGCAGGCAACATGTCAGTAGAGGAGTACAGAAAGCTGACAAGGAGCCAGCTGGCTGAGATGTGCCAGGCTAGGGGACTAGTGCATGGAAACCTGACTAAGGCAGACATGATTGCAACTTTGGTCACAGTTGCATCAGAAAACAGCAACTAGGATGATGATCAGACTGGCAGTGGAGATGCACCACCCTCAGAGAATGGACAGCTCAACCTTTCTGCAGAGGACTTACAAATCCATCTGGACCTAACGAGACTTGAGTTGGAGGCCAGGCATTTGGTAATAGAAGCAGCTGAGAGACTGAGATGTCTGCAGGCTGAGGAGAATGAGAAACTGCTATGCCTGGAAGCTGAAGAAAAGAAGAGGCAGAGGCAGTGTGAGAAGGAGATGATGACTCTTCACCAGAGTCATGGAGGTAATGGTGAAGGGAGTAACTGGACCCCAGAAGCACAAAAGGTCAGTAAATTTCTTCCGCAGTTTAAAGAGGGGGAAATTTTTGATAGTTTCATTCATATGTTTGAGAGGGCATGTGAACAGTATGATGGTGACCAAAGGCTCTGGGTACGGTTCCTAACCCCCTTACTCCATGGTAAAGCTGTAACTGTGTTGTCTTAAATGTCTGATGTTGACTGTTTTAATTACACTGTGGTTAAGCATTGCATGTTAGAATGTTTTAAGCTAACACCTGAAACATATAGGAAAAAGTTTTGTGAGTATAGATGCAAGGCAGATGAAAGTTTCTGTGAATATGTTGCTGAACTGAGCACTTATTTTCATAGGTGGGTGAGTGGATATCAGGTCACCACTTTTGAAGGCCTGACAGACCTTTTGGTGAGGGAACAAGCCCTTAGCACTTTACCTAAGGACATGAGGATCTGGTTAGCTGATAGACAATGTGCTACTTCAGATGAGTTGGGGAAGAAGGGCGACTTATACCTAGCAAGCAGGGCATCCCTGCACAGGAAAGGGACCCCCCAGTACTGCTCATGGGTCTAAAGGAACCCATGCTGGGCAGCGCAGAATGCTCCAACAGAATCTGCCAGTAGCAGGGGAAGCCACTAGTCCAGGTACACGTCCAGGAGCTAGAGTTAAATGTTTTGAATGCAACCAGTGGGGCCATGTGGCATACAGATGTCCACGGAGGCAAGCTGAGGAACAAAAGATGAGAGAGCCAATAAGTGGGGATGACAAAATGCCAATAGTAGGTTGTCTTGAGACAACAGGGGTACTGAACTACCATCCTGCAGATGTCCTGATAGGGGAGGATTTGGATGAGCCAGTATCATGTGTTTATGCAGTTACACGCAGTCAGGCTAGGAGACAAGCATGTGGGACTGGTAGCCTGGGGAGACCCAGCCAGACTGCATACATGCAGCCAGGACTGGTGAGGTGGTTACTTCAGGGAGGGAGCTACTCTGTAGCAGTGAGACTGAATGTGAGCCACAGCTGCTTGTGCGTACTGATGTTCCCTTGGACAGAGTGACTGCAAAGGTAGAGGTGAGTAATAGTACCCAGGCTGACAATGAGGCACCACTGTCAGAAGATGCTAGACTTCATGTGGAAGGGGAGCTGAGAAGGGTTACAAAGAGAGAGTTGATACAGGCTCAGCTCTCAGACCCTACATTGCAAGGCCTGAGGCAGGTAGCTAGGGAGGCACCTGATTCTCAAGGGAAGGGAGAATTTATATACTGGGACAAAGGGTTACTGTACAGAGAGTGGACCCCTGAGGGAGGGCTAGAAGGTGAGAGGGTACAGCAGTTGGTAGTGCCTAGAGCCTACCATCTGGTGCTTCTAGCCATACCCCATGATATTCCCTTTGCAGGTCATATGGGCATAAAATGTACAAAGATATGTATTATGCAAAACTTCTATTGGCCTGGAATTTCCAGAGATGTAACAGTGTACTGCAGGACCTATGAGCAGTGCAAAAAGTTAGGCAAGGCAGGAGGCAAGGTGAGAGCTCCTTTGAGGAATTTGTCTGTGATTGAGGAGCCATTTCAGATGCTAGCTATGGATATTGTGGGGCCACTGAGTACCCTAAGTTCCAAAGGGAAAAAGTATATTCTAGTGGTAGTAGATTATGCTACAATATACCCTGAAGCAGTGGCTCTGTCCTCCATTGAGGCAGAAAAGGTGGCAAATGCTTTGTTAGAGATTTTCAGCATATTAGGTTTCCCAAAAGAAATACTGACTGACAGAGGTGCCAATTCCATGTCAGACCTGCTGACTTGTCTGTGGAAGTACTGTGGGGTGAAGCAAATGAAGACAACCCCCTACCATCCCTAGGCTAATGGTCTTGTTGAGATGTTAAACTCTACAATCAAGTCCATGCTATTGGCATTTGCAGTACAGTTTAAAAGGGAGTGGGACAAATACTTGCCCCACCTGTTGTTTGCTTACAGAGAGGTTCCCCAGGAATCCACAGGGTTTTCACCCTTTGAGTTGCTGCATGGGCATAGGGTGAGGGGACCTTTACATTTAGTTCATGATGAGTGGGAAAGTAAGTGTGAATCTCACAAGGAGTCTGTTGTGGCATATGTCCTAAACCTCAGGACAAGGATCAGGGAACTCATGGGCTTGGCCCAGGAGAACCTGGCAGAAGCCCAACAAAAGAAAAAGGTGTGGTATGACCGGAATGCTCGAGTTCGAGAGTATGCTGTGGGGCAGCAGGCAATGGTTCTTATTCTTGTCAGACACAACAAGCTGCAAGCAGCTTGGGGAGGACCCTACAAGGTGGTAAGAAAGGTAAGTGATGTTAACTACATGGTGGAGCTGCTAGGCAGGAGGCAAGGGCACAAATTGCACCATGTTAACATGATGAAACATTATGATGATAGGGAGGCCCTTGTGCTGAGCATTTGCAGTGGATTGCAAGAGGAGTCTGAGGGATATCTGGTGACTGATCTCCTCAGTGAGGCTCAGACCGACACCTCAGTGGAAGGAGTATATCCCAGCAGCTATCTTCTACCCAGGTTCAAGAAATCTGAGCAGTGTTACAGGAGTTTGGGGACATGTTCACTGGGAAACCAGAGGGCACCCACCTGGCGCAGCACCAGGTGGATACAGGACCCCAAAGGCCTATTAGGCAGGCCCCTTATAGGGTGCCTTAGAGAGTCAAATAAACTCTAAGGGAGGAGATACAGGAAATATTGGAACTAGGGGTGATTCAAGAGTCCAACAGTCCCTGGGCATCCCCAGTGGTGCTGGTGCCACAGAAGGATGGCAGCACTAGGTTCTGTGTGGACTACAGAAAATTAAATAGTCACACAGAGTCAGATGCTTACCCTATGCCTAGGACAGATAAGGCCCTAAAGCAGCTGGGTGGGGCCAAGTATCTTACAACCATTGAGCTTACCAAGGGTTACTAGTAGATGGCCTTGACTCCCAGTGCTAGACAGAGGTCAGCCTTTGTGACCTCTTTTTCGTTTGTATAACTTCACAAAGATGCCCTTTGGGAAGAAAAATGCCCCAGCAACTTTCCAGAGGCTGGTAGATCATATCCTAGCAGGAGCAGGAGGGTTTGCCCTTGCTTACTTAGGCCATCTACAGCCATTCCCAGAAAGAGCACCTTCAACATGTCAGGGAGGTGCTGGACAGACTGCAGAGGGCAGTTAAGCCAAGCAAATGTCAGGTGGGTATGGTAGAGGTCTCCTACCTGGGACATAGAGTGGGGAGTGGTAAGATCAGGCCAGAACCTGCAAAGAAGAAGCCATTCAGGCACGGCCTGCACCTGTTACCAAAAAGCAGGTGAGGGCATTCTTAGGGACAGCAGGGTTCTACAGAAAGTTTGCCCCCAGTTATAGTACCATAGCTGCTCCCCTCACAGACCTGACAAGGAAGAACATAGCCAGCCAGCAAAATGCCAAGTTGCTAAGATGAAGCCTAGGGTTGCAAGCATATGATATGTCAGTGCAGCACGGCAGTGGGATTAGCAATCCCAACGCAGATGGGCCTAAGGTATACGCAAATAGACCTAATCCTCTCAAGCAACGTTTCTCAAAGGTCACTTGAAAAACTAGCTTGAGCTTTTTGTGGGGGAGATGTGTGAAGATAGGTAAAGGCTGCCATCCTAGCCAGATAGAATTTTGTAGATAATTCTGTCATTTGTAAATATTAATGCAAGCCATAGACTTGTTCTCTTAAATGTGAAAAGACAGCATTGGATATTGAACTGCAAAAATGTAGCAACAATGCACTCTGCTGTAAGAAAGATAAGTCAAGCATTTTATGACTGTTTTTATTCTTTAAAGTCGGCTCTGATATGTCTGAATGAAGGAATTCTGCCTTTTGTTTTAAGACCAGGGTTAATGGCTAGAATTTGCATGTATAAATGTCCTTTATTGCTCTGGTTTCTGACCAGGTGTAAAGAATGTAAATGTAGTTTCTCTTAGCTTGGGAACACCAGAGAAGTGTGAAGAATGATGTCATGTGAAGCAGCTCTGTGTTATCAGTTTAAAGAGAGAGAATCAGAGAGCTCTGAGCATTTTGTTTTGAGGAAATCCAACATCACCAGCACTGTCTTGCTCTGTATGTAAGTAGGATTTTAGAACTGTGTATTCTCTTAGATATAGCTAGGAAATAGGAAGATTAGACTAGTTCATTTTCTGTGATGTCAGAAGTTTTCTACCATTTTATTTTAAGTATTTCTCTGTGATCTCTGAACTCTTGACTAGTACTGTGTAGTAAGATGTATTGCCTTGTTTTTATTATTTATTATTCAATATTTTAAAACCTTTCAACTGTGGCTGTTTTGTGTAGAGATAATTTAAGCTCTAAGAGTACACTGCATGTATATAGCGATGCTGTACCAAGTCACTCTAAATAAGTCTTGACTGTTTGGTTGCACTTACTAGTTGGATAATAATATTGCACAGTAATAATTGGACAGCCTTCATAAGGGCCTTTGAATAGCTGATAAATATTAGCTTGGTGGTGGCAGTGATTTCTAATGTATAGTCTGGGTACACGGGGTACAGCTGGAGAACCTGTGCCAGCCTTCCCAGGAGTGTCTGTGTGGTTGTATAAACTCTTATCTCAAAGTGTGTATGTGTCAGCTACTTGTGCAGGGGACATGAAGCACTGGTTGGACAGAGAGGGTGCTAGAGGTTTTAGCTTGCCTGCTAGGCTGAGATCTGGACCCTATAGCTGTGTCAGTGGGGAGTCTTATTGGGGACCTGGAGAGAAAGTGAGAAACCAGCCCCAGTTTGACTTTGATTTCTGTGTGCGCTTAAGGGAAAATGTACTTTACGGTGTGTGTATTTATTATCCTTATCCTATATGGACTCCCCTCAATGGTGTTAGGCATGAGGATTGAGGCTCCTTGATTGCTGGGCCAGTGCACGGGAGTCACACCCCTTTCTAGACACTATATATATATATATAGCTATATATATATATATATATATATATATATATATATATATATATATATATATATATATATATATATATGGTTTGCTATCATTATGTCGACGTGCATTTGCACGGCTATGAAGTATTCGAACATCAGATGTTCGAATACTTCATATTACGGCAGGTGACATGAGCGAAGGTTTGCATTGCGAATGAACTGTGCATTCGCAATTCTAACTTTCGGTCATGGGAGGGGATCGCGGTACAGTGCGGTTAGGGAAATGCATCCCTTTCCTCACTGTAATGCGATCTCGGAGTTGGAATATTAAGTTGGGGGGGTGTGGGGGGCACAGCCCCCCACAGGGGGGGTGCATGGGGGCGCAGCCCCCCTGCATAACTGTGTGTTCGGTTAGGTAGGTAGGTGATTATGGGAAGGGTGGGCGTGCTGTGTATCGCTGTAAATGTTGCAAGCAACATTTTCGACAATACACCCTTGTTTTCGAGTTTACTATTATTTGAAAATGTTCATTTTCGATGCATAAATTCGAAAATAAAGACATTGTTTATTTTTACTTTCGAATTTATGATAGTAAACCTATCTATATATATATATATATACTACTGTCATTATTTCTCATTGAGCTTTTCTTCCTGTTCCTCTGCTGAAAAGGGGCTTGTCTGCCAGTCAGAATTTATGAAATAAATAAATAAATAAATAAATGTGTTCACTTATACATGAAGCAGGATTCCTTTTAGTGTGACCTGTATAAAAGGCATCACAAGAAATACATAAATCATTATTACAAACAGTTGTACTATTACAAGTACACCTTAATCCAGTGCCAAAACTACTTCCTAAATTGTTTAACATTAAGATAAGGCCAGTGTTAATAGGTTCATAGGTTAATACTAGGCTATCTGCCCTAGGGCATTTACAAGCCTAGCCAAAGTGTGTTTGGCTTTCGCCACCCTTTTAGATTTTTCGACTGTACCTCTGTATAGTAGGTCACAGAGGTAGCCCTTTTAAGGTTAGTTTACTGTGCCTCTGCCTAGTAGGGGCACAGAAGAGATCCCCGGGGTAAACCTACGATCTCCCATCCACTCTGCAAGATTTCTCTTGAAGAGGGTCATTGAGGGGCTCTGCCTAACATGGATTGGGACTTTGTTCCAGAGTGAGGGGACCCTCTGGGATATGAATCTGTCCCTCCAGCATGCCCTAGTTATTTCTGTGCTGAGGTTTAAGTCTCTGGAGCGTGTATCTGTAAGGGATTTGGATTTCTTGAGGTGGAGCATGTCCATTAAATCTGGGTTGGACATAGCTTTATACATCAGGCACAGATCGCCTCTGAGTAGGCGGCAAGCAACTGAGTAGAGCCGGAGTTTCTTAAGCCTAACTGCATAGGGCATCTGTTTGAGCCCCTTAATCCGCTTGGTGAGGTACTTTAATGGTCTTTCCAGTTGCTGCAGGTGTCGGTTAAGGTACATCACAAATGGGGCATTGTACTTAATTATGGGCCTGATGAGTGATGAGTAGAGGGGCACAATGACTTCTCTTGATCTAGATGTGAACCCTTTCGTGATGAGGTGGGCTATATAGAAGGTCTTTCTAACTACTTTGGCAAGGTGATTGTCAAAGGAGAGATTGCTATCTACTTGGGTCCCCAAATCCCTAATTACTTCTTCCGTACTTAATGGTTTTCCACCTATGTGGTAGTTTGTGGGCACTTTGTTTTTCCCAAAGGGGATGACTATGCACTTTTTGGCATTTAGCTTTAGGTCATGGCTCTGGCACCAGTTATCCATCTCTGTGAGACCCTTTTGGAGGATGCTTGTGTCAGTCAGTGAGTCGATTATGGCACCCAGTTTGCAGTCATCTGCAAACTTGGTCAGCCATAGTCCTCCCGTGTTAGCCTGTACCTCCAAGAAATATATACCAAACAGGAGAGGTCCCAGGACTGAGCCTTGTGGGATGCCACTTGTAACTGATTTAGAGTCTGACATGGCACCTGCAATTCTGACCATGTGGGTTCTATCCCTGAGCCAGTTTGCAACCCATCTTGTGACATAGGGGTTGATATTTAAACTGGTGAGTTTATTTATGATGCCCGAATGAGGTATTGTGTCAAAGGCTTTTGCGAGGTCAAGGTAGGCTGTGTGGACTACCTTCCCTTCATCTATTGCCTTGGTGACTGTTTCAAAAAAGTCGACCAGGTTCAAGAGGCAAGATCTGCCCTTAACAAAGCCGAATTGGGTGGGATCCAGTGTTGGAGGTTCCCAATGTCTTTGTTTATGAGTTCCATGATGATACGCTCCATAGCTTTGCAGAACAGGCTGGTCAGGCTTATAGGGCAATAGTTTCCAGGGTCCGTGGTGGCACCACCCTTGTGGAGTGGGACCACTGTTGCTGTACGCCATTCCTTGGGTACATATCCTGTAGTGAGGCTGAGATTGAACAGTGACTTTATATGAGGGTTCGGTTCTTCTTGAAGCTCGTGTAAGATGCAGCCTGAGACACCGTCTAGTCTCATTAATGCTGTGTTTTATGCTTTGGAGAGAACAACTCTCACCTGCGCATCTGTGATGTCAGGGAGGCTACACTCTGTTGGGATACACATTTGATCTTTTGGGAGGGGGGGGGGAGTTTGCACTGAATCTGTCTGCCAGGATGTTGGAAATATCTGTGGGTTCAGTGAATTTTTTGTCATTTTGCACTAACTCAGAGCATATCTGGGAGTTGCCACCCAGGTTCCTGACATAACTGAAGAAGGCCTTGTGATTATCTTTAGCGTATTGTGCAATATTTCTTTTGAAGCTGGCCTTGGATGATTTTATGACGGATCGTAGTTTCTTGCTAGTACAGATCAGAGATGCTTTCCCTTTTTGGGATTTTGCTCTATCATGTAATAGCTTCCTCCTTCTGTTGTATAGTTTGTTTATGGCTGGGGTCCATCAGACAGGTCTCCTGCCCTTGGAGGAGTGAGTCTTGGTTTTATTTGGGATAGCATGATCCATGCGTTCCTGTAGGTGCCCATAGAATGCATTTGTAAAAGATTCTGCGGTTTGGGCCGTATTTTCCACTGGCCCGGGGGCTTTGAAGGATTCCACCTCGGTTTTGAGAAGTGTGAAGTTTGCTTTTGAGAAGTTCTTCACCGTGATTTCCTTGGTTGGGGGTGGGGACAGGATGAGGATGTGCAGTGAGATTAATTTATGGTCAGATCTTACCAATGAGGGGTATACCTCTGGTGTGGAACAATGAGTCCCCATGTTGGTGATGATCAGGTCCAATATATTTTCCCCTCTTGTGGGAATGGTGACCAGTTGTTCCATGGCATTTGAGTTTATAAATTCTAGGAACTGTTGGGTGAGAGTGTTGAGGCTTGAGTAGTGCTCTCAATCTATGTTTGGGTAGTTGAAGTCACCCAATATGATGGTGTTTGGAGAGACCTTCATATTTTCCAGTGTTCTCAGGAAAGCCAAATGGGGTTCCTGAGTTTGGGAGGGTGGTCTGTAGCAAGCTACAAACTGAAAGGCAGTTTTGCCCACTGTTAGTTGCACATGGATGGTCTCTGCTGCTTCGTGCAGTGCCACTAACCTGGAAGTGTGGGTATCTTTCATGAATATGGATACTCCCCCTCCTTTTGTGGTTCGGTCTGAGTTTTGGGGCCGAAAAGCATGGTATGAGGTATAACCTGGTAGTGCTGGGGTGCTCTCGGGAGCCTTGAACCAGGTTTCTGTTACTGCACAGATATCGATATTCTCCATACTGAGGAGAGCCTCGAGTGCGTGCATCTTGAGGTTTAGACTTCTGGCATTGAGAGGCATTACCCTTAGTTTCTTTTTCTTTGTGTTGTCTAACCAATTGTTAAAATTGATCATTTTGTCTTTATACTGTGGCATAATTCTTGGTGAGGGTAAGATGCTACTCAAGGTCAGGGTCATACCGGCCTGGGCTACATGATCAGAGAGCTCCTCTATGTCTCTTTTCATGTAGTCCCGGGAGGTACATCTCAGGTCATTCACACCAGCATGGATAATGAAGGAGTCATATTTGTACTTGCTTTGGAGTGACCTGAGTGCTTGTGTAATGTGGCTGATCCTGACACCCGACAGGCAGCTTACAGTGACCTTCTTCTTGTTCAGCCTGGTGAGTGGGATGTTAGTGTGTCTGACAATAACGTCACCTATTACAAGTGCATTAGGTGTGTTGTTTGGCCCTAAGGGCTGTGACTGTGTGGCACACTGACTTTGTGAACTATGTGATACATGGGTATATCTCCATTACTTAGAAAACTCACAAGGGTAGGTACTAGTAACTCTTTTATTGTTGTTGCTGTTTTATGTTCCTGTATCATCTTTCATGTTACTACCTTTCTTTTCTATTAAGTCCGGTTTTCACCCATTTTTTTCACAATCTCTATATTTGCAAATAAAACCTTACAGTTATCCCTTATAATATCCCTTTTAGGCTTATTATCTGAACTGCAGGTAACAAGAAATTTATGCAAGAAATCTACTTTCTCATAAAATTAAACAGCCTCCCTTCTGTTATTTTAATTTACACTACCCTGTGTATCATCTACAGGTGTGTTTCCACATGTAAATAATATTGTTTAAATGTATAATTCCCATTATGTTTCATATGTTAAGATACATTGTTTATTAAAGTCATATAATTACCACATCAAAGAAATGAAATAATTTATGCAGGCCACTGTCAGAGGCATTCTCTTCAGCCACAAATTTTGAAAGGTTTGATTTCAACTATACTACTGTTTACATGTATAGGAAGTCGACTGCAAGAATCTATGCAATTATTCACACATGTTCATTTCTTGCATATACTAGAGCTAAACATTTTTTTAGCATCAAAAATGATCTCAACGTCCAAAAAGTGTATTTTAGTGGGACTGTGGGAAAAATTAAAATCCATGCAACCCATGTTTTTATTTAAATTATGAATGAAATCCATACTATTATGTTACTCTGCCTTACAATAAAAAAAGAGGTAGTTGATGAAGTACACATATACAATAGCAGATTTAAAACATCCCTCTCATACAAAAACAGCAATTTCCTACTCATTTAAGACTTAGCTGTCAAAAGAAAAGGGCATGATGCTCCCTCCCATAACCGCACCTCTAATCTGATTGTACACTGCTTTATATAACACAAAGAAATATTAGTTAATAACAAATAAAGCAAAAATTCATATAACCTGACCATCCTGATTTTCTAATACTATAACACTGAACAGAAAATTGTGGCTTATTCCACCTCTGGAAAATCACTGTATATAAGGAATTGGCATCTGGACTTACCAAACGTATTCAACTACCTAAATTACTCGTGCTCACTGCCGTCATCTTATACATGAAGTCTCATGAGTTTTTCAGTAAAGTTGTTTAAAAAAAAGAAGTTATCACTTGTGTAGTCCTGTTAACTTCGTATCCAAATATATATATATATATATATATATATATATATATATATATATATATATATATTGCTATTTTCTCAATTTTAATCCCTGCTTGTAACAATAATGGCTCTAAATGGTGGATCTACTGTGTTCATATGCAACTTACATATACTGGAAAAAAAAAAACATTCTAATTTTGGAGTGTTGTATAACAAAATGCATACATCAATAAAATTAAGCAGATATCATTCAAATAAAGTAACACCAATTCTAAGTCAGTAAGACAAACTTACATACATTAGACTCAGTTTTTCTTAAAATAATAGTGCCACTCACTATATCAGTCATTTTAAATTGTACCTGTGGGTGTCAATGTCCATGATTACTGAGCTTCAGCTTTTATAATTGTTCATAAAAACAGACATTGCCATTACTTTTCAGGTTAGCCAATGCTCCCTTTTTATTTTACATAAATTCAGCCTTCTTTTTTTTGGTATCTTACTTGACAAGTTTCTCACATCTAGCTCACAAGTATTATCAGAAGATGCCAACAGTTGTGGAAGGAGGAGATGGGAAGTACAGTTCTTTCTAATATTAAAACTGCGTATGACTTTTGTACTGAAACCACTCAGTAAACATTTCAACTTTAATTTTTCTTTTACCAGTGTAAGATCTGTTAAAAGACAAACTACCTCCACCTAAGTGACGCAGTCAAACTTTAAATACCCACAAAACTCAGTTAATTCTCATTGTACTTCATCAGAATCTTCTTAAGATTTCACCTGACCCTATCAAAAAGCTCCTGACATCAATGGATCTTCTGTCCCATCCATTTGGATACTTAACTATTTCCTATCCATAGGTACTTATCTCAACAGTATACAGCATTCTAAAACCCCAACTGTTCCAAATCATCAATTACAATATATAAAGCTTCCTGTCCAAAACTATATTGGGTAAAAAAGTCCAGTGCATCCCTACTATCATTATCACCTGGCCTTACTTCTATGAAGGCGGTAGTAGGTTTAAGCAGAAATGTATTAATATGTTTGTTTATACACACTTCTCAAACCTCATTCAAAACCATTACAGACAATTCTTAAATCTAATAAATTAAATAACAGGATATGCCCCACCAAAAAAAATTGGAGATGAAGATTGCATTTCTATATCTTCATGATCCCTAACCCCACTAAATTTTGTAAAATTATTCTTCCCACTTCCAACCACCTTTTCAACAACTCTAAATTAACTTCATCCTAACAAAATGCCCTTTAGATTCTCTGCCTTTCTACTTCAACAGTATAAAAAATTGATACTGCAGTACTCTTAGAAAATGTTCCAACAGATGCCCCAGTATGACAACATAGGCTTCATCCATTGCTTGTTGTACTTGTCAACATCGTATCTTATAACCCCCTTATGTATCTCCACAACTTTTGACTCACTAAATGTATTATCTTTACCAAGTGGAAAGTGCAGTACTGAAGCTGCACCTAACACAGCTGTACCTGTCAGTGCTAATGAAGTCAGGTCAATCTCCATACTGCCACCCCCTGGCAAAAAAAAGATAGGAAAAGAAAAAAAAATGAAAAACTGATTTTCAACCATTTCTTTGATTATATTCAAGGATATATGCTTCCGTCTTAATATTAGCATGGTTTCTGGTCTGGGAGATTCACTGTAACCATCTTTTATACTGTTTATATATATATATATATATATATATATATATATATATATATATATATATATAGTTCAAATCAGAAGAGGATCTGCATCATCTCTTCCTCTCCGCAAAAGAGTTCAACAAGGATCAGAGTTGTCTCCCGTACTATTCTCCTTGTTCATTAATAAATTACTTGCCCATCTTTCCCGTCTTCTAATTTTTTTTTTATTTACAGGACAGTCACATATTAAAAACAAGTTAGAGCAGGATCTACTCTTCTCAAATGGGTAACTTCAAAACAGGCACATTCTTAACACCAAAAAATGATATGCTTCTTGGAACCAACCATATACTCGCAAAAGCAAGAAAGATCAGGGCTTGAAGCCTTGAGTATGTCAAATCACTACATTGATTTAGATGCCTAGACATCTCACCAGACACAACTTTCATCTTTCAATATCATGCCCAAGTTGCTAAAACTGATGTAAAAAAAACTTCATTGCTGTGCTAAACAAATTACACATCCTGTCCCAGCAGGAAGAGCAGAAGGAGAACAACCCCCTTCCACAGCTGAAGTATGGTCTCACAGTAATTGCAACAGCACTGAAAAATGAATCTGAGAACACTTTAAAATAACATAAAAAAATCTGCAAATTTATAGTTCATTTATTTTTAAGAGGACACCACTGCCCTACCCCCTTTCTAAAGCCATATGTCTACCAGTTTATCAAATAGCAACACTTCTAATTACATCCCTGCTTTCCCCTCCTTTGCAGGCAGACTATTAGAAAGAAACACCCCTTACATTATGAGACCACTGTCACATTCCAACCTTCACCACCCAAAAGTAAATAAATAAATAAATAAATAAATAAAATGGTTTTCGAAGATCACTCTTTTTCACTACTAATGCCTAAAATATGAGAATCATTTCCACCAAACATAAAATCCATAATATCCTGATGAACTGAAAAATTACATATTTAAAGTTTCTCAGGGCAAATGCTTCCGAAATAGTGATATGAACTACTGTATATGCAAATCACCATAACAAATCCCTAGAACAATCCACGTTCTGCACTAATAGTAACTTGCCCAAATGAGGGAAACACACCACATTCATCTTCTAGGCTTCCATTCCTCTCAAAATTCACTATATCTCACTTCTACCCTTATTATCCACCTACCCTATTGTCCCATCCCCTCTACCTACATGAGACCTTCCTTCATTGGTATTTTCCATTCTATTCCTTCCTTCCTATAATAACTGCAGCTGTACATATGGCAAATGCTTTCATTGATTGGCTTCTCCCATAAAGTGTATGTGATATGATTACTGTTTAGCACTGATACTCCTGCTATCATGCCTTTGTAAAAATCACCTTATTTCACACTTGATCTGTGGTAACCCTGTGGAGACAACATCAACATGTAATAGGTGGATGACATTGTACTTTTTCAGTTTTCCACATCATATTCTTTCAGTCATCCAATGATGACATTGCCACATGGTCTGAATTCCATTTTAGGCTAATTTCCATAAGAAAGTTATTTTCTTAGACTAAACTTCTAAGAAATCCCAGATGGTCTAATGCAATGTTCCACAGAGCCTAAAATGATTACTTGACTTATCACTTTTTCTACATCTGCTAAGCCTGCATAAAAGTGGCTTGCATCTACACTAATATCACCTCTAATAAAATTGAGAGGATTTAATATATTGCAAGAAGCTTCAGTATGATCCAGTGACAGATAAGCAAAACAATAAATAAGAAACTCAAATGCCAACACAAGATGAAGTGCTGTCTAACCTGTACTGTATGGACACTTCTTACAATATCTCAGGTCCTCTGGTTTTTACTACTTGAAAGAGCTGTCTTCACCAGCTTTTGTTAGCTGCAGTACAGAGTGCTGGACACTGTATATGACTGAACATAATGCTAGGCAGTGGAGCCTAAAATATAGACCAGAACTGTAACACCTTCTTCTTTACTAGAAGTGACAGGTCCCAACAAGAAATAAACTACTTCCCCCTCAACACAACATTTAGGCTATTAAATAACAAAGAATGACACACCTCTTAACTATAATTGTTATCTGTGAGCCACCTAGATCTCTAAGATTTGATGAACTGATGTTCCTCTCTTGGGGATCTTCCAAACTCTCAACAATACAGGGAATGGAGAACCTTGTCTAGAACTGGCACTCTTAAAATATCAATAATCCCTCTCCTATGCTTCTGTAATTTAAGCCAATTCTCCAATTAAACTGCAATTATTTACATTTCGGGGGTGTCATGATATCCCCCACAAATGACCCTTACAAAACTGTTGCACCAAGGATCCTTCTATAACTGTAGAAATGTTCTTGCCAATCAATGAAGCTTGTAAACTACAAACCCAGACTCATTCTTATTTCCCCATTCACTCCCTGTACTTTCCATCTTTCTCTATTTTACCCTGCTGTCACACGTACAATTTGTGCTTTTCTATATGCAATTCACCACAAACTCCTTATAAACATTAAGCCATTCAGTCCTTTTAACAATTGGATCATGCTGTGAGCTTACAAATGTTTTATACATCACTCCTTGTGAATATTATGTTCCCTTATTAACATTTAGTCATATTAGCTGTTATGCCATAACCTGTGCTAAAACTGTTTCCATGCTATGTCATTTTGTTACTATGATGTTAAGCAACTTGTTTGTGCCTTGTTATTTCTATGATGTGCTGTACTTCAGTTTTAGCCTTATTTAACTCTTTTTTTAACATAACATGCAATGCTGATGTTTCTTATTAGCTATCTTCAGTGGAAAAGCTATTGAGTCATCGGGGCCTTCAAGTCATTTCATACAATAAATATATAGACAATAGATAGATAGATAGATAGATAGATAGATAGATAGATAGATAGATAGATAGATAGATAGATGGATGGATGTAACATCTACTGCTTAAAGCATTACACACTAGTGGCTGATAAAATAGCCTGAGGAGGATCATTATACAGTTGCACAATCATGACTATTATGTACTCGTACTCCAGAGGTGAAGGAAATTATTTTGTATTTAGAAGCAAAACTTTGTCAAGAATCCATGCCTCTGGTACAATTCAATAGGTGTAAACAAAGTTTCTTAGGAGCCTAGAAAAATGATTGTGATGCAATTTAAATATATATTTAGCAATGATGTAACCGTAGGCTTGAAATCAATTAATTACAAACTATGTTGGATATAGGAATGTATTAAAAACTTTAGGCATTTAATGTTTTTAAGAATAGAAAGATGTAAAACACATAGCCTTTGTTAGACATTAGACCATAAAACATAAACGGCAAGACTGGAATCCATTACATTTGGTCAGGGTGATTGTGTAATGATTCTACAAAGTGACAGTGGGAAACATTTCCTGGCAGACTACATACAGCACTGGTGATGTTCTATAAACACTGAACACTACATGCTTTTCAAAACTCAATTAAGTACATTTCAATTATTTTATAAATTCATTTAATATGTCATTATTATTTGCCACCTCTCTGCCTTTTTTTCTTTCTTCCTCTCTCCCTCTCTCCCTCCCAAAAAAAGCACTTTCAAAAAGTCAAGGCATTACTTGTACTGCTAGTTACTGATAAAGTCTTGTAGAAATAAGCCAGACCTGGGTGTATATGGTATGCTAAGAATTACAGTGATTTAGTTTATATCTGAGGTGTAGCCAAGGGAATTGCTCCATATCACTGTGACTGAACACTAGCACAACCCAGAACAGACTCTGGCTTAATTACTGTTCTAGTGTTACAGCATTTTATTGCATATTTGCTTTTAAAATATTTTGTGTTTTTTTAACTGTCTCTGGTAGTGCCAAAGTAATTAACTATTGCCACCATATAGGAAAAAAAGGGGTAGTCTGTTTTAATTATTTTTAACAGACTGTGTGCATTGCATATCTGAAAATATTGTTGAGCAAAAACAATCACAGTCATTATTCTTATGGCATGTTAGAGGTACAGAGGTGGCCCCTTTAAATTTCAGTTTATTGTTCTGAGAAATATGGAAAAGAATAAGTTTTAGAAAATTAGGAAGAGATTTATTATTTTTGTACTGATATATTTAGATGGTCATTAAATTCACTGGACTTGCATCAGGTGAAAGCAACTACTAGCTTCGTTATTTGCGACAACTAAAGAATAATATTTTACAGGGACACTACACAACGTTTTGCCACTACCAGAAAAGCAACTGTGATTCTTTTCATCTCATAACTGTTTCTTATTTTTGGCATGGCTGTTTGGATTTTAGAAACAGTACAATGTCATTGACAAGAGTTAAACAATCTTCACATTGTCGCTAAGGCTGGTAGGAATGACAGTTCTGTGCCAAAAACAGAATCAATCAGTTTAGAAGGAAAGGCAGTACTCAGAGTTGGGCTGGAAAGGTACATCTCAAAGACTGTTCTTTTAAACTAAAATGGAAGGAGGAGGGACATATGAAAGTCACACAAGAGTGGGACTGACTGGCAGTAGAAAGAAGGGAAAAGATGTACACAGAATAACAGTGGAACAAAGCAAAGAGACACAGGGAATGTATGGATGGTATTACTCTGCAATGAAATTAATCTAGGCAAGAAGATGGGTAGCTGTAGGCAGTGATGCATGATGGGAAGGTGGACTGTTAATATTACAGAAACACAGGTCTGTAAAGTATGTGGCATAGAGGTGCACAGGTGTACCTGTTTTGGCATGACAGAGAAAGTGTTGTTGGAGACAGAGTAGTGGTCCATGTAAAGTAAGACATCAAATGTGAGGTCAATGAGGAGGAGGAACATCAACCCATTAAAAAAGTAAGGAAAAGTCAAGGTCAGAAAATAGGTCATTTGCCCTAGGAGAGATGCTGGTGGATTGATATGGTGCCTCACTCCCTATGGACATGTCAAAGGAAGATAGCAGACAGTAGGAGAAAATAAAAGAGTAATGTATGAGGAATAGGGTTACAGTCATGATGGATCTGTGTCTGCCATGGGCAGAGTGGGAAATTTAAATCTTCAAGTCAAAGAACAAGTGGAGATTAACTGAGGTCTTAGAGCAGGGGTGGTTGGGCCAAGTGGTGCAGGAACATAAACAGTAAAAATAGAATTCTGGATGTTGTCCTAACAAGGTGGTTCAGGCCAGATGCGTCCAGGAGAAGGAGTTATTTGCCAACACTGATTAAGTCTCTATGCAGATTATAGTGGGTATGAAGGGAAAACACAAGAACAAAGATGATGATGATGTGGGCGTTTAGGATAATGGGTTATGATGAACTGAGGAGAGGGTCAAGGATAGGTTTGGAGATTTTAGATAAAATAAGAGCACAAACAAACTATGAGAATGAGTCAGTGATGCCATAATTAGGACTGTAAACAAGGGTCTGAGGAAGATGCAAACTAGGAGTAGGCCAGGCTGGCTACATTAGAAGGTGAAGCTAGTGTTTATGGCAAAACACAGGGCCAATGAGGAGTAAGGAAGTAATACACAGGTAGAAGAGGCAAAGCATAAGGAAGCAGAAAAGACAGCAACAAAGGAGGTGAGAGGAGAAGTGCATCACCTGGAAGAGAGTTGGAAGAAGGGGTTAATGGGGGAACAAAGAATTTTTAACTGTCGAGCAGAAAGAAAGCAAGATGGGAAGAAAAGACCTTGCCAAGCTGAGCAAAGATTTGAGGAAAATCACTAAAGAATAGGAAAAAACAGAAGAAATGAATGAACAGTTTACTTTTGCTTTTATGAAAGAAAGCAAAGAGAGAACACCATGTTGGGGGGGGGGGGGTGGCAGGTAAATTGAAGTAGAGAAAGTAGTAGTCAGACACCAGACTAGAAAGGGAGGATGTAGAAGGGACTGGCTTCCCTAAAGGAGAAGAAAGTACAGGAACCAGATGTTCTGCCTCTTGCAGTGCTCAGGGATCTACTATGCATCCTGGCAGATCTCATCACCAAGGTTTTCAGCAGATCACTGTGCCCAACAGAAGTGCATGAAGAGTGCACAACAAAAAGTGTGGCACCCTTCTGCAAGGCAGGTAGCAGGAAAATGTGGGTGATCTACAGGACTGTTATCATAATGACAATGGAAAGGAAAGGAAAGTCATGTAGAAAGTTCTGAGTGAAAGGCTAATTGTGCTGCATAATGGCAACACTTTATAGGACAACAACCAGAAATGAACAATAGCCAAAAGAAGATGACAGTCAATTTCAGTTTTATTACTGAGTTACAGAAAAACTTGCCAGGGGAGTACCTGTAGATGCAGTCTACTTTGACATCATAAGATACAAATTTAACTACAGCAGTGGAGGAGAGAAGCTGATTTGATATGTTCTGCAAATGAAGTAATTACAAAAAAACAATTTTCAAACCAATTTTAGCAAAAAAAAAAAAAAAAGAAAGTGTTTACAGTTATATAAATAATAAGATTAATTTTTCTAACAGTACTCCAATGTTTTTATTGAATATGTCCTGTGATAGTAGTTCCATTATGGAAATGATAAGAAATTGGAAAATTTTACAGGAGAATCCTGATGTTTCTAAAGTTGTATGAGAAGAACCTAAGTTTGTACATCAGTGGAATATGAATTTTAAAAGGTTATTAGAGAAGAAGGAAAGGTGGAAGAGACTAGTATAAACCAACAGAAAGGGATGTTTATCTGTGGGACGTGTAATATTTGTAGGTTCATTTTAGAAAGTTCTTTTGTGATTTTAGAATTTTGCAATTATACTATTTATTTGAAACACAGATTTACTTGTAATACTTCTGGTATTGTATACATAGGTTTATGTTCAGGATGTCCTGCCTTTTATATTGGTATGTATACACGCTCCTTAGAAATACAGGTTAAGGAATATCTTTATGCTATTAAAAGTAAAGATCATAACAATGCCTTATATAAACATACTATCATTTGTAATAAATATAAAAAGTTTATCCCCGGGATTCATGAACCTTGCGCCAGGCGCACGCATGGCGTAGGCGCCACAATGCCAGACATGGCCGCCGAGCGATTCAGGTACGATCCAAACCCACGTGCATCAGCGTGCGCCGAGTTGCGCCTCCGGCGTAGGTATGTTAAATACCCCATGTGCGGTGTTGCACCATGCAAATGAAGGCAAGTAGCGATTCACAAAGTGGCGCAGGCGTAGCATAACAACCGCGGCAATGTAAACCAAAAAAACGGTTTACATATATCCAAACATGACATAGGAGTAACGGAAGGCTGCCAACGTCATGTGTCATAGTGGTGCAACATGCCAATGTGGAAAGAAACCGAGAATGTCAAAAGAAAACATGCAGAAAATGTAAATAATGACATAAATGTTATGTACGCAAAAACCACAGCAGAACCCCAGGACATGTCCGTGGAAGGTGAGGAACAATGAAGTAATATGACAATGCCATAAAAGAGCAGTATAAGACACATCAGCATCACAGCCACAATACACCATAGTATGAATGGAAAGCCACAACCACAGCCCAAGGGTTGCCAAGGAGTGGCGTCGGTGTCTGGCGCCGTAACCATGTATTAGTAGTCAATGCCATGCAAATGAGGCAGATAATACTGAATCGCAAAACCCCGCCGGTAAGGCTGCACCAAGCAGTGGTAAAACAACGAGGAGTGGCCTAGAGGGAATACCTGTCAATCGCAGAGGGGTGTGCCACTGTAGGAGGAAGCACATTGGAGCCCAGCAAACCTGGGCTGTACAATGCACATCACAGCATCAGGACCGGTGTGAGGAAATAGATGCGCTGAGAGTATACAATGCGCGCACAGATGCATGTGCACGAGGATGACTACGTTCCCCAAACCAGTCATGTGATGGCCACCCCGTCAACAACCATGGATACAGGAAGGTGATGCAGAGAATATGAGGAAATGCGGAAGCAGTGTAATTGGAGTCGTAATGAGCAATTAACACCAATCAACCGAAGGGCAATCGGCAGCTGACAACTCTGCATGCAGAAACCTGCAAAATAGGAAAGGGGAGGAATATGAATGCAAAGAAAGTAGTGGATGTTGCAGAAATGCAAAGAGCGAAGAACCGATACAGCACAGCCAAGGAGAGAGTTAGCATAACAGTGACGAGACAAAATGCATGACATGTCATGTGCCTGCAGGATGCACTCCGTAAATAGTAGGTGCAACGTGCAGAAACAGTAAAGTAAGGTGTAAAGCTAAACCAATGCGCAATCATTGCTGGTGTGTGATGCGTACAGGGCACAAATGACTCCGTGATGTGGATGTATTCCTCTCAAGACCAAAGTGCCACAGTGGAATGTCTTCCCACCCACATTCGCATAGTGTGTGCTGACAGAGGTTACTGACAGGTGTGGCACCCATTTCCATGAACACCTCCACCATGTTGGATGGATTACCACCTACATGTTACGTTGGCAAAATATATGTCCTTCACACTGGGTGGAGTCTGCACAGCTTCTCTGGCATGTAGCAACAGGCCATGGCTCTCGCCACCAGTTATCCATGTGTATGGCTTCCTAGGTGGATGTCCGTGTCAGATGGGGTGTTGGGTATGGTGGCGATTGTGCAGTCATCTGCATACCTTGTCTGGCCACAATCCCCCTATGTTGGCATGCACATTGTAAGGTCGAGGAATGCCGAATGGCAGGAATGGGCTCCAGGACGGAGCCCTGTGGTGCCTCCACTCGAGACCAGCTTTTAGTCTGACGACGGCACCAGGAACACAAACCCTGTGTGGTGTGACCTCCAACCATTCTGAGAACCAATGCGTGTGACTTGTAATGTCCCCACATGTATGCGCTGGTGAGCCTTTCCATGAGACCCTAATGGGTGCGTGCTCTGAGCGGCGCCCCACCAGGTCATGGTAGTGTGTGCAAACCGACCTACCCCATCAATGGCCTTGGTGACTGCTCCAGACAGGATCGAGCAGCAGGGTTTGGGAGGCAGCATCTGCCCTTGACTAAGTTGTTGTGGGTATGTTTCGGTATTGGCTGTACACCACTGTTTGTGGCATTCATGGGCACCTGTATGGCCTCCTCCCGCAGCTTGCAGACAAGGCTTGTCAAGCTGATAGGGCGGTAATGTCTGCAGTCCATAACAGCACTACCCTGGCATAGTGGGACCACAGATGCCATATGCCATCCGTAGCGGGACCTAGCTAATACATTAGTAAGGCTAACATGAGACAGTGGCCTTATAGTGTGGGTGAGGGCCTCAATGAGGTTGGGTAGCACAGCCAGGGACACCATCCCGGGGCCCATTGGTGCTGTGTTAACCATCTAACAGATATCAGATTACTCAGGGCATATGAGATGTTTTTGAGGCTAGACTCTGGTGGGATGGATATGTCCCCTCTTGGGGTGGGGGTGGATGTATGCATGGAACATGTCCGCTGGTTTGTTGACAATGTCTGTGGGTGCAGTGACCGTTGTACCATTCTGGATCATTTCTGGCCATGTGCTGTGGCGGCTCCCACCCATGTCCCTACCACAGTTGAGGAAGGCCCTATGGTTGTCTCATGTGCCTCTGCAATTTGTACCACTCCCACAAGCGGCCTGGGATGATTGTACGTGTGGCCGTATGTTGAGGCTGGTATGAATGGGTGATGTAAGCTTCCTGGTACTGATATTGCTCCGTCATGTATTAAGCTCCAACTGTTGATGTACAGTTTGTCAGTGGCTGTGGTCCACCAGACCATGTGCCTACACTTTGGTGGACAAGGTCCTGATGTTATCATGATCGTTGGTGCAGACATCCCTGTGTGTGCTCAGAGAAGGCATCGTGCAGGGAGTTGGCAGTGCGGCCTGTGTTCACCACTGGCATGGTGGACTTGTAGGGTACTCACAATCGGGTGCGTATGATGTCTGTGGTTTTGCTGTGAAGAGGTCCTCACTTTAGGTGCTCCCATACCGGTGTTGGAGTTGCAGGATGTGGATTACCGAAAGTGGATCCACTATATGGTCTGACATCACCATTGAGGGATGTACATCCTCGTGTGGAGCATTTCCTCATACATGTGTGATGGGCAGAACTGAAATATCACGTGCCCCTCCTGCGTGGGTATGGTTCATGGCTGTTTCACAGCGGTCACATAATATGAACACCAGGGAACTGTATGGCGTGGGAATTATTTGTGGGCCATGGGTAATGTTCCTAGTCTATTTATGGGTGCTTGATGTCACCCAATACGATTACTTGTTGTGAGAGCATGCACACTCACGCAGCAGTGTCCTCAGGACGGCTGTGCAGGTATCACAATAGATTACTGGGAGGGTGGTCATGTAGCATGCAACAAACTGTAGGGCAGTCCTACCTTGTGGTTAATTGCACCTGGATATTCCTCTCGCTGCAACGGCCACATCTGTGGCATGGCCGGGTTGCTGTTATTATTGGCTGGGGCAATAATACCCACGTCCACATTCTGCCACCCATGCTGTCGCGACCATGTGTATGCATGTGCTCTGTGCCGAGTCTAGTCTAAGTGTCTGAGCATGCCCAGTAAGCAGTTGTGTAGATGGACACACAGTACAGTGCACACCGCGCACGACCGCAGTAATACCCTCGGTGCATGCCTGTATCCCTTCTTCAGAACGGCCACCGCCTGTGCCATGGCTGGGTTGCTGTTGTGTGGCTGGACATTGACGACGGTCCACATTCTGCCACCCATGCTGTTGCTCCATGTGCATGCATGTCTGCTCTGTGCGAAGCCCAAGTGTCTTTGGAGCATGCCCAGTAAGCAGCTGTGTAGAGATAGACACACAGGACAGTGCACACCGCTACCGACCGCGCGCTGATACCCCGTCAAAAAGAGGCTATGTGCTGTCTCCCCTTTGCAACCGCTAGGTGTGGAGGCATGGCCAGTACACCTACCGGGGTACATCACACCACAGTCGCCACCGATGTCTGCAACTGGGCTGCAGTAGCCACGTGGCCACGGCATCCTGTACAGCCATGGTGCGACCATCCAGGTGACACATATGTGGCTGTCATGCCACATTGGCTGCCTACATCCTGCACGACTCACGGATGCCCTCTCATAGGGTAAAGTGTCATGTGGTGCATCCCGGCATTCTGGTCGTGGATGTAAATTGATCAGTAGTTATTTGGTATTCCCCGACTGCAGCACTAACGCGTTACTGTATCGTGCCACCTTTGGGATGGTAACAGGCCGCGCGGATCAAGACTCTGTCTTCATATTCCCCATCAGACGCATTTCGCCTCTGCAGATGATACCACCCACCTAGGGGTATGCCTCCTGACAGTGCTGTGCTCAGTAACCTGCTAGCTGCTGCTCTGTAAATGCTTCCATGCTGTAAGTGAGTTCATGTAGGTAGGCGGTAGGTTCGACTTCTCGGCCCTTGTGTGTGTGTGTGTGTGTGTGTGTGTGTGTGTGTGTGTGTGTAAAGCTTCCAGCCGCCTCTGCAGATGAACTAGCTTTTTAGACACTTCAAGCAACACATGTACTCCGCTAGGTTGCCAGCTATTGTCTTTACAAGTGATGTCACCCGCCTAGAAGTATGCCTCTGATAGCGCCTTCGTGCTCAGTAAACTGGGTAGCCGGTGTTCTGTAAAATGCTTCATACTGTAGTGAGCATCATGTAGATAGGGCGTAAAGTCTCGAATTCCTCGCCCTTCCGTGTGTGTGTGTGTTTCCCAGCCGCCTCTGCAAATGAATCTAGCTTTAGACGCTTCTGCTAACAACACATACCTTTAAGCATATTGCCGCTGGCATTGTCTTTACGAAAGTGATGTCACCCCAGAAGTATGCTGCCTCTCACTGGAGCGCTGTGCTCAGTAAACCCGCAGCGCAGTTCTGTAAATGCTCTCCATACCTTTCGCAGTGATCATGTAGATAAAGCACAGGTTCAACTCCCCGGCCCTTCCATGTGTGTGTGTGTTCCAGCTGCCTCTGCAGATGAACTAGCTTTTTGTGACGCTTCCGCAACACATACAACTTGGCTATTGCCAGCTATTGTCTTACGAAAGTGATGTCACCCGCCTAGAAGTATGCTCTGACAGCTGTGCTCAGTAAACGGGTAGCGATTCTGGGTAAAATGCTTCCCCATACTCGTAGCAAAGACTGCAGCGATAGGCTTAGGGCTCCACTCCCGCCCTTCCCGCGGTGTGTGTGTGTTTCCAGCTGCCTCTGCAGATGAAACTAGGCTTCTTTAGACGCTTCGCAGCAACACATACCCCGCTATTAGCAGCTGGCCATTGCTTTCACGAGTGATGTCACTCCCGCCCAGAAGTATGCTCTGACAGCGCAGGCTCAGTAAACCTCGGTAGCTGCTCTGTAAATGCTTCCATAACTATAGTGAGATCATGTAAGTAGGCGAGGTCTCGACTCGCCCTTCCATGTGTGTGTGTGTGTGTTCCAGCTGCCTCCTGCAGATGAACTAGCTTTTAGGACGCCTGCAATACATACCTCGGCTATTGCCGGGTTATTGTCTTAACAGTGCGATGTCACCCGGCCTTTGTGAAGTATGTTCTCGACAGCCTGCCAGCTCAGTAAACCGGGTAGCCGGGTGACAAATGCTTCATACTGTAGTGACAGACATATGTAGATAGGGCTTAGGTTCGACTCGCCTTCCGTGTGTGTTTCAGCTGCCTCTTATGAACTAGCTTTTTAGACGCTTTCAATAAGAACACATACCCTCGGCTATTAGCCGGGCTATTGTCTTACAAGTGATGCTCACCCGCCTAGAAGTATGCCTCTCTGACAGCGCTTTTTTGTGTTCAGTGAACCTCGCAGCTGCCTGTAAATGCTTCATACTGTAGTGAGATCATGGGCGTAGATAGGCATAGGTTCGACTCTCCGCCCTTCCGTGTGTGTGTGTGTTTGTGTTTCCAGCTGCCTCTGCAGATGAACTAGCTTTTAGGCTTCCTAATAACACATACCTCGGCTATTGCCGAGCTATTCTCTTCTACAAGTGATGTCACCAAATTTAGAAGTATGCTCCTCCTGACAGCCTGTGCTCAGTAAACTCAGTAGCGGGTTCTGTAAATGCTTCACTGTGGTGAGATCATGTAACCAGGCGATGGTTCGACTCCCGGCCCTTCCGTGTGCGTGTGTGTGTGTGTGTGTGTGTTTCCAGCTGCCTCTGCTGATGAACTAGCTTTTAGACGGCAACAACACATACCTTGGCTATTGCCAGCAATTGTCTTCTGACAGTGATGTCACCCGCATAGAAGTATGCCTCTGACAGCGCCTGTGTTCAGTAAACTCGGTAGCGCTGCTCTGTAAATGCTTCATACTGTAGTAAGATCATGTAGATAGGCATAGGTTCGACTCCTGGCCCTTCCGTTAGGTGTGTGTGTGTTATTATTATTATTATTATTGTGTTTCCAGCTGCCTCTGCAGATGAACTAGCTTTTTAGACGCTTTCAGCAACACATACCCTCGGCTATTGCCAGCTATTGTCTTACTGAGTGATGTCACCAGCCTAGAAGTATGCCTCGACAGCACTGTGCTCAGTAAACCAGTAGCGTGGCGCTTCTGTAAATGCCGGCATACTGTAGTGAGATCATGTAGATAGGCATAGGTTCAACTCCCGGCCCTTCCGCGGTGATGATATTATTGTTATTATTATTGTGTATTGTGTGTGTGTGTATTCCAGCTGCACTCTGCAGATGAACTAGCTTTTAGACGCTTTCAGAACACATACCGGGTCAACTATTGCCAGCTATTGTCTTACAAGTGATGTCACCCGCCTAGAAGCATGCCTCTGACAGCACTGTGCTCAAATGAACCCAGTAGCTGCCTGTAAATGCTTCATACTGTAGTGAGATCATGTAGATAGCTGCGAGGTTCGACTCCGGCACTTCGTGTGTGTGTGTGTTTTCCAGCTGCCTCTGCAGATGAACTAGCTTTAGGCGCTTCGCAACACATACCCCTCCAGCTATCAGCGCAGCCATTCCAACTATGGATGTTGCCACCCACCTGTACATGTGCCTCTGCTGGTGGTGTGCTCGGTGGTCCACGTAGCACTATTCCATACCTGTGTTGTAACGCTTTGTGCGCTTTGGGTATGTGGGTGTGTGGTCAAACAACATGCCTGCCACATGTGTGTGTGTCCATGCCCCAGCTGCATGGGTTCATATGGTATTGCTTCAGGTGGTTTCACGATAACACACACCCATCCTGCCGCCATCCCTGTGTTTCTGGATGGCGGTATGCAGTTCGCGATACCGCTTGTGTGTCTGTTGTGGTCGTGCCACCACCGTGAAGGCATGATCTCCATTGCACTATGCTATGGTGTGCTGGGGTGATAAGCTGTGTATGACACACCGGCCGCATCGCCAAGCATGTGTCCGCCTGTATCTCTGTCATTGTATATCTAATAAGCATTTATGTTAGGGCCAGTATTGCTGCTCTAGCATGGATGGCCGTCTTTCCCATGTATCGCGATATTTGCCGCGGAGACACATATGACTGTGGTCCGCTGGCAAGATTCACTCATTGTCCATGCACCGCTGTCATTATTCCAGAACACCGTATTGACATCTGCTGGATATCGTGGACACACAGCTATCCTATGTTGTCCTGGCAGTGTGCACCCGTGACACGCCCATGGGCCACACCTTGTGTGTGCTTAATGCCCAGCTGGATTATGGTGTGTATGTCTACCTGCTGCTGTGTGTATGCATGGCTGTGTGTGTGTCCCACTACAGCCATCTGTGCATGTGTCCGCCACCATGGGTAATCCTTGTGGACAGCAGTTTCATGTGCATGCCTGCACATACCTGCAGACTGTACTACCCTCTGACGCCGCGCGGACTTAGATCGACTGCTGCCCTAGGCTGTAGGGCCCTTTGGCACTCCACCACCACAGCACATGGTGCCCCCATCATGGTATTCTCCCTACATGACACCTACTAGACAGTAGGTGGCCCTAGTAGTCGGCGGCCACTCTGGCCAGCCGCAGGAATGCTGTACGCTCCACGGGCCGGATGTGGGCACATCACAAGGCATACATCTACATCTCGGGCGCTTTTCACGATGTCCAGGTTGTAATACCAGAGGGGGGACTCTCATCAGCTATGCTATAGGAAATGCAGATCTATTTGGTTTAGTAGGTGGAGGGTTGCCACACACCAGGGCTGACCGATGGAACACTGATGAGGCCTCTTTGAGAGGCAGGTGAGCATAGCCCCGTGAATATGGATGTAGTTTAGGTACAGATGTAGGTTAGCACACATCTCGTCCACTCATTCAGTTCTGTACCGGCTGTATTACAGTGATATGCTGTGCATATCTGCCATATACATTGTTAAATCATTCAATGATGAGTATTTGGCATAGTACAATATCATATAATCACATGTGTTAATAGGATGCCTTTCTGAGGTGTTATACATATGTGTGTGTGTGTAAAACATTGCATCTGGGTGCTTTATGCTGTGGTTACATGTTCATTGTTTGCACAGAAGGTAACACATGGAAGTGTAAGGGGATATATAAAGCCTGGAAGCTGCCTATGTTATGTGTACATCTCACGGAGCGCATAGGGTGATAGATGCTTACATGTCTATGGAGTAACCTTTGGATACCACATGTGACCTGTCGGATCTAAACGATCTCGTTGACTGTATCATCTACCTATGTGTGTCGTGCTTTGTGTGCCATAAGGTGCCAGCGGTCTTTGATGTGGATTATGTGTATTCCATGGTCAATTGACATTAACAGTATTACTTCACAGAAGGATGTCCTTCATTGGTGGGGCTAGCCATAGTTTCACCATCACGTATGGCTTTCCTAGCTGACGTTGATATTGTGCCATTGGTATGTGTTCCACAGGTCACCCATGTCTCCCGCGGTACGGGAGCATGTGAACCCCATTCCGGTGATGGCATATTGACAGCTGTGTACGCCGGTATTGGCACAGCGGTCTGGCTTTGTATGTGGAGTGTCTACTGGTTTCCCCATCTGTATTAGCAAGCCTGTGTTATGCCTCACTGCAGCTGTGTGGTTACACCAAGATCGCGGTAATGGGTGCCATCTCAGTCCTACGCTTGTCCAACCCTCGCGAGTGTCTACTGGACACTGGTATGGAGCAGTACACATTTCACACCTGCATTTCACATTAGACGGTGGATGCTTTGCACTATCAGTGGGGAGTAAGGCACGTGCTACTCCCACATCCCTCCCATGGTGCGGACAACGACATTATCGCCAAACAACACCGAGCGTTACTGCATACCCAGGATCCCATGGATGCAGCCTCGACGGTACCCATTACACATCCTGCATGTGTGCGGAATGGGATGTGGACGCACATCTATGGGCTCTACAATATGGGAATATCTGTACATATCTCCCGCATTTTGTGGGCAGCTGTCATCAACCCTGGACACGCTGGGGGTGCATATGTCTGGCTATACCGTAGACACGGCTGTCAGTTATTTCGGTCTCCGATCGCGGGCTGGTTGACATTGCGTACGGATGAATCTCTGGGGTCCTACTATGAACACCATTGTGCATATGTACAGTGTAGACCTTGTTGGACTGTGTCCATCTGGCTAGTGGGTTTGGATAACTGCTGTATGTTCCCCATCGCTGATGTGTGGTTGCTACCCATATTATGTAGTGCTACGCTGGACCAGGGTATTCTAAACTGAAACCGGATGGTGTAGATCCAATGATGCAAGCTAGGAGAAGCTTTAGGTCATCCTCCAATGTCCCATTAGGATATCCCACAGTATCGGCACCACGGACACAACCAAAGAATGTAGATCCTATTAAATCATTGGCGGATGTTCTTCATAAGCGTGAACGCCATAGTGTCAGGATCCTATGACTTTCCCACATAACGTTGTTGGTGTGCTAATAGTATGTGTTCCACAGGTCGGCCATGTGTTCCGCGGTATAGTAGCGAAAGTGATCCCCATTCACCTTCTAGCAGATTGCGTGCTGTGTATGCGGTATTCGACGGGCGGTCTGACATCGTATGTGGAGTCTCTACTTTAGTCCCTATCTGTATTCCCCTGTGTTGTGCCTACCACAGCTGTGTGATTCCACCAGGTTTGCATTTATGGGTGACATCTTGCCGTCGATTGTCCATCCATGGGAACTGTCCAATGGACACTGGTATAGTGCTGTACACATTTCACAGCTGCATTTAGCATTCTCCGTGGGTGATTTGCATAATTAGTGCGGAATGCGCGTAACGATGTGCTATACCCACATCCTCACACGGGCGGGACAACGGATCATCTGCTAATCAACACCGAGACCCATGTCTGCATACCCACGATCCCATGGCTGCAGCCCTCGACAGTACCGTTGCACATCCCTCCACGTGCGGGAATGGGATGTGGACGCACCTGTATGGACTGGACAATCTGGGGATTCATGTGCATATCACCTGCAGTTCATGGACAGTTGTCATTAACCTTGACACGCTGGTGGTGCAGTATATATATGCAGCTGTGCCGTAGTCACGGCCAAGCCGCTCATCTGGGTCTCCCGCCCAAGCAGGTTGCATGAAGGATAAATTTTTGGGTCCTACACTGGACACCAGTGTGCATATGTAAAGTGTAGAACATAGTGGATCGTTCCATCTGACCAGTGTGTTTGACTTCCGCTGCATGTCCAGCAGTCACAGATGTCTGTTTGAGTACCCATTTTATGTAGTGTGCTACGTAAACCGGGTCTTCCGCCACTGAACCCAAATGGTGTAGTTCCCATGATGCAGGCTAACAATTGCTTTCACTAATCCGCAGATATCGCATTGGGACATTCCCCGCCTCTGTATTGTCACATTGTGTCAACGAAGAAACCATCTATAACCTATTGATTCATTGCAGGATGTTCTTTATATGTGTGTACGCCTTAGCTTTAACTTCCTATACCCTTTCTATTTGACGTTGTTGGTGTGCCATTAGTGGCGAAAATGTGTTCCAGGTCGCCCATTTGTTCTATGGTATGGCAGTGAGTGATCACCATTCACTTGCTGGGACAAAGAGTGCTGTGTTCGCCGGTATTCGCACAGCAGTCTAACTTTGTATGTGGAGTCTCTACTGTAGTCCCTATCTGTATTCCTGTGTTTTGCCTTACTACAGCTGTGTGATCCCAGCAGATGTGCTGTTATGGGTGCCATCTTGACCTAACGCTTGTCCGTCCATGGGGAATGGCTACTGGACACTGGTAGAGGGCTGTACACATATCACAGCTGCATTTAGCATTCTCCGGTGGATGATTTGCATTATTATTGTGGAGTAACGCATGTGCTATACCCACATACCTCCCAGGGGCGGTACGACGGATTAACTGTCAATCGACGACAGCCCCATTTCTGCATACCCACGATCCCATGTCTGCAACCTCGACGGTACCCATTGCACATCCTCCATGTGTGCGTGAATGGGATGTGGACGCATGTCTATGGACTCGGCAACCTGGGGAGTCCGATCCATATGTCCTGCATGTCATGGACACTTGTCATCAACCTTGAAACGCTGGTGGTGCACATATGTGGCTGTGCCGTAGTCACGGCTATCAGGTCTTCTGGTTCTCTAGATCGCCGCCTGTTCACATTGCATTCAGAGAATTTTTGGGTCCTACAATGGACACCAATGTGCATATGTCAAGTGTAGAACCTATTGTACTGTGTCCATCTGGCCAGTGGGTCTGACTGCTGCCGTATGTTCAGCAATCACGGATGTCTGTTTGAGTACCCATATTATGTAGTGCTACGTGAACCGGGTTATCCGCCACTGTACCCAAATGGTGTAATTCCAATGTTGCAAGCTAACAATTGCTTTCACCTATCTGCAGATATCCCATTGGGACACTTCCGCCTCTGTATTGTCAACTTTACACCTAACGAAACATGTAGATCCTATTAATTCATTGAAGGATGTTCTTTATATGGGTACGCCATAGCTTAACCATCCTATAACCATCCTAGTTCACGCTTGTGGGCGTGCCATCAGTATGTGTTCTGCAGGTCGCACATTTGTTCCGCTGTATGCAAGAGTGATCCCAGTCACTTGCTGGCAGGTTGAGAGCTGTGTACCGGTATTACGACGGCGGCCTGACATTCTATGTGGAGTGTCTGCTGTACTCCCTAAATGTGTTCCTGTGTTCTGCCTTACTACAGCTGTGGATTCCGCCAGGTGTGCAGTTATGGGTGCCATCTTGGACGTACATTTGTCCATCCATGGGAACTGCCTCATGGACACTGGTGTAGGGCTGTACACGTCACAGATGTATTTAGCATTCTCAGGTAGATGATTTGCATTATCAGTGCGGAGTAACGCATATGCCATACCCACACACTGCACACGGGGCGGGACAATGGATTTTCTGCCAATCAAGTCCGACACCCATTTCTGCATACCCACGATCCCATGGCTGCAACCCCCGACAGTACCCATTGCACATCTTCCATGTGTGCAGGAATGGGATGTGGACACACATCTATGGACTGGACTATCTGGGGATTCCTGTGCATATGTCCTGCATTTCATGGATAGTCGTCATCAACCTTGAACACGCTGGTGGTGCATATATGTAGCTGTGCCGTAGTCACACCGGTCACATCATCTGGCTCTCCCGATCGCTGGATGGTTGACATAGCCGCACGGATTAATTTTTGGGTCCTACAATGGACACAAATGTGCATATGTAAAATGTAGAACATGTTGGACTGTGTCCATGTGGCCAGTGATTGTGACCGCTGCTGTATATTCCCATTCGAGGATGTCTGTTTGACTACACATATTATGTTGTGCTACGAAACCCATGTTCTACTACGATTAACCCAAATGGTATTGCTGTACTGCTGCAGGTTGGCAACTGCTTCAAGTAATCCTCAGACAGCCCAGTAGGACATATGCGCCACTGTATTGTCAATATGACACAGCCAGACCATGTGGACACGATTGATTCATTGACGGATGTACTTTATAAGCGGGAGCCAGTGTTTCAACATCCTATGACCGTCCGAAGTTGGCGTTGTCGGTGTGCCATTGGTATGTGTTCCACTGGTCGCCCATGTGTTCCGCAGTATGGCAGCGAGTGATCCCCATGTTGTTGCTGGCAGATCGAGTGCTGTGTCGCCGGTATTTTGCATGGCCATCTGGATTTCAATGGGGTGTCCACTGTAGTTTCCATCTGCATTTCCTGTGTTATGCCTTACCGCACCTGTGTGATTCCAACCGGCTTGCAAGTATGTGTGGCATCCTGGTCGTAGGCATATCCATCCATGGGCATTGCCTACTGGACACTGTTATAGCCTGTACACATTCCACACCTGCATTTAGCATTATCTGCGGATGCTTTGCACCATTAGTGGGGAGTAGGTCATGTGCTACACCCACACCCCTCCCACGGGCGTGAACAACGAATTATCTGCCAAACAACACGAGCCCCATTTCTGCATACCCAAGATCCCATTGCTGCACATATCGATAGTACCCATTACACATCCATCATGTGCGGGACTGGGATGTGGACGCACATGTATGGACACGGCGATCTGTGGATTTCTGCTCATATGTCCTACATTTCATAGATACCTGTCATCAACCTTAATCACACTGGCGGTGCATATGTCTAACTGTGCCGTAGTCACGGCTATCGCATCATCTGGTGGTTGGAAAACGCTGGTCGGCGTTCTGTTAGAATGTATTTTTGGGTCCTACAATGGACACATATGTGCAAATGTAAAGGTAGATGTTGCTGGATTGTGTCCAACTGGCCAGTGGTTTCGACCGCTGCTGTATGTTCGCCAATCGTGGATGTCTCTTTGACTACCCATTCTACGTGGTGCAGTAAAACAGGTGTGTTAGAACTGTAAATAACTGATGTATATCCAAAGATGCAGGTTAGCAACTGGTTTACATAAATCTCAGACGTCCCAATAGGACATATCCATCACTGTACTGTCAACATAACACCACCGGAACATGTTGATCCCCTATGTATTCATTGAAGCATGTCTTCTTTATAGGTGGGAATGCCATAGCTTACATATCCTACTTGACGTTGTTAGTGTGCCATTAGTATGTGTTCCACAGCTCGCCCATCTGTTCCGCTGTATGGCGGCAGTGCTCCCCATTTGTTGCTGGCAGATCGAAAGTGCTGTGTACGCCGGTATTCGCACGGGTCTGACTTTGTATGGGGAGTGTGTACTCTACTCCGTATCTGTATTTCCTGTGTTATGCCTTACTGCAGCTGTGTAATTCCACCAGGTTTCCAGTTATGGGTGCCATCTTGGTCGCACACCTGTCCATCCATGGGAATTGCCTACTGGACAGTAATATAGGGCTGTACACATTTCACACCTGCTTTTACCATTATCTGGTGGATGCTTTGCATCATTGGTGGGGAGTAAGGCACGGCTATACCCACATCCCTCCCATGGCGGGACAACGGATTATCTGCCAAACAACACCGAGCCCCAATTTTGCATACCCAGGATCCCATGGCTGCAACCTCCACGGTACCCATTACACATCCTTCATGTGCGGACTGGGATGTGGACTCACTTATATGGACACGACAATCTGTGGATTTCTGTTCATATGTCCTGCATTTCATGGACAGTTGTCATCAACCTTGAACACGCTGGTGGTGCATATGTATAGCTGTGCGAAGTCATGGCTGTACACTGTCTGGAGTCGACCGTAGCTGTTTCATGTCTCAAATGGGTAAATTTTGGAGTCCTACAATGGACACCGATGTGCATATGTAAAGTGTAGAGCGTGTTGGACTGTCAACATCTGGCCAGTATGTTCCCCAATCGCGGATGTCTGTTTGACTACCCATATTATGTATTACTTGGCCTATCTATATCCACGTGCCAGTAAGCGTAAATACAGCAAACCTTTAGTCCTGGTCATCTTCATAAAAGACATCCTTGAACATATATCAGGCCAAACTGGACAATGACAGAAACGATACACCAAACAGTCGAAACATACTAACGTCTTTCACCCACTAACATGGGTCATCGGAGTACGAAATACATTACATAGTTGTCCCTTATACACTTCCTTCAGAGTCAGTTTAAAGTCAATTAATCAGTAAACCTGCTCATAGTTAAGTGGACAGTGCTCCATGTCTTGATGATAACGTGACATATACAAATCAGTGTTGCATACATTACTTAATGGAAACAATAATACAACAACAATGTGTTTATATAACTACAATATTGGTCAATACAATCAGTATATTGACACATAGTTGATAATTGTTGTGAGTAAACCTCAGAATGTAGTGTGTTGATCATGGTATGAAATATCAATGTGTATAACTGTTGCATTACGATTCCAAAGCATGGAATCAATAAGTACAATTGAAGCATAATTTGTATAAATATGAATGTAAATGAAAGTCACAATGTTACGTGTGAATATGACTGTATCATAACTATATCAATATGAAATGGAATGAACTGTAGTTGTTTGCATCTTCTTTTCCGGTGACAAATCTATGTCCATGCGTCATATATACGCCGTCCGGGCTGCTGTGTGTAGATGTATACATGTGAACCCCTCGTTTCATACCTTTCTTTGTTACTGTCTGTGGATTACCTGTGTACACACATCAATTACCATGCCATACCTTTCCGCTGTACAGGTTCTGGCATGGTGTATGGCTGGTTGGCCCTCAATCTTGCTGTGTGTTACATTGACCAGTGTCTATCTGGCAATTCACTGGCGTGTCATGTGTGACCTTCTTGCTTCTTTAGGGACCTGATCCCATAATTGTGACGTGCTTCCACTGGCCATATATCTGTCTGTCGTCTGGGATCTGTGTGTAACCAGTCCTTTCAGGACACTTTCTATTGTTGTTCTTTTTTGTTTACATATATGAGTACTTTGGTATGTTGTGCTATGATTGTGTGTGGAGCATTTTTCCACGGGCCTCTGCTGACACTGGACATATATCCAGCTAGCGTAGCCGGTCAACAAGTGTGAGCCAACTGGGCGCATATTAATGACGGGGCACCTTCTGACAAGTGGGTCGGGTTACTGATGCATACCGTCATCAATCCATACTACTAACACATACGTTATTCTATCCACATTCTATGTTTGTCTCATCACATAGCGTGTGTTTCTCACTATTTCTAATGGTACTTTACATGGCATTGCCCGATTCCATACTTTCAGAGGCTGACATTTATGAGACCTGTCTGGTTGACGTGGAGGACACATCCTTAACCTGCCCTGCTTTGAGGGGATCACACACACGCACGCGTGCATTTCCTAATTGTGGTTTACGCGAAGCACATGCATATCCGTATTCTGTCTACATATGTTTACTGGCCCTGTGTGGTTACGTGGTCTGTGTTAGTTGTGACTATTCTGGTAACATATCTGTGATCCGGTTGACGGACAGCGGAACGCATACACCTTTATACATGTAACAGTCTTTGCAGCATGGACGACTACGCGTTCACATTTATATGTTCCATAGTCGTAATTCAAACAGGACTGCATTCATGTTTGCCGGTTACTGTGACCACTACACGTTAGCTGTTCGGTGTCATTAATATGCATACCCATGGTACTTAGCTACATTTACATATACCCCCACCCCCACCCCCCCGCACTCACGCACATCACTGGCATCCCTTCTCCTGCTGGGAAAGGTGCGGTACTACATGTTAAACATTCCTTATTCCCCCCCGCTCAGGCCCCCGGAGGCATATGTCGTGACCGCACAGATGTTCAGATCACAGGGCGTTATATCCCCAACGATACAGGCCTTCGATTGTCAGGATGTCCCTGTGGTGCTTTGGGTTTGGTCTTGTCCGCCCAGTGTACGGAACTGCCCTGACCGTGTACGGATGTTAGATGAGTCACATGGCCACGGTTTGTCCGTGTCTATGATACCATGTCCCCCCCATAATTCCTAACCATGTGCGCTGATTGGCCGGCGTACCCGTTGTCGATGTTGTTATAGTAATTGAACACGGTCTGGTCGAACGGACCTATTTCCATTAGTAACCCTCGGTATTCATGACCTGTCTCGCCATATTACATGGGTTTAACATTGCGTGATGGCTTTCACTGAGCCACGGACATGTCCGTTGCTTAGTTTGGGCCAGTCCCGCTCTGCTACACACATTTAACATGGCGGAACAGGTTGAACAGCTCAGCAATGGGGACATCGGCCTCTCCGTCGCTGTTTAGTATTGAATCGCTATGTTGACTTTGTTTCACAGAGCGAGACAGTGTCGACATTGGTAACGGACATCTCGCGAGTACGCCCACACCGCTGGTGGCGTATGTCGGCGTTTAGGCGGACAGGCATTATGCTGTGCCATTATGTCTGGGGAATATATGGTTTCTTGCCATAGATGATATGTCATACTAGCAATGACCCGCGTCTGGGAGTGGGTACTGCTCTATTTACCCATGGCAAGAGTGGCCTTAGGTCACGTGGTGCCCTAGGCAGAAGTACTCCATGATGCCACCGCCACATCACCCGCTACCCCCGTCCTGGTCTACCTACACAAAATAAAGGCTTGAAAGGTGCCCGAGTAGAGCGCCCTAGGAGGCTGCCTAGTTGGCCTATGCATAAGGTCGCATATGTGTGTGGTCCCTCGGCCGCTTCGGGAACGCACCACGTCTGCCATGAGTATATCTAGCATTACCCACATCCAGGTGTGGTTTATTGCTATGATGTTCCACACCTGTGTTTGGACAACCTACAATAGCTTCTGCTATTGGCATGCAATGCTGTGGGTGGTGCCGGTTACCATACATATACCTTTCTCAAAAGCCGAATTTACAGTTCTGAACACTACTGTGGTCTCCTTTGAGGCCCCTGAGCCAGTGGTAAACATTACTCAAACCGCTGAATTATGTACATATGCCTTCCACCAGCACCTACAGGACTGCATGGATCAGGCAATCCCATACAAAACTGAGACTCTTTGTACCAAAGCCAAGCATCCAATCTGGTGGACCCCAGCCATGAACAAGCTCTAGAACGACTGGAGGTAGCTACTACAAGATAGAGTGGAATACTTGTAAGGTAAGACACCCTTGCTCATTGTATGTGAAAACCTACAGGCTGTCAGGAAATCATCCAGGGGAAATTCAACAGAGAAATCAACAAGAACTCGACAGACAATCATAAGGCCTTCTTTAGCTATGTTGGACACCTGGGAGGACACTCCCAGATATGCTCACACTGGGTTCAGAATGATGTGAGGATGACTGAACCTACACACATTGCCAACATAATGGACGACAGGTTCGGTGCTAACTTCTCCCCTCACCCCACATGGAGATATCTATACCAGAGGATTGTAGATCCTGGAACTTCTGTGACACACAGGTGGAAATGCTCTCTCAAGGCAGTAAACACAGCATCCATGGGACCAGATGGTGTCCCAGCTGTGTACTCCATGAACTCAATGGGGAATTAAACCCACAGTTAGGACAGCTGTTTAACCGTAGCCTCACCTCAGGATACGTACCCAAGTAGTGGCACAAGGCAACTGTAGTCCCACTTCACAAGGATGGTGCATCCACTGACCCTGGTAATTACCATCCCATTAGCTTGACAAGCCTTTTCTGCAAAGCCATGGAGAAGGATCATGATGGAAGTCATACATAATGACATAGGGGACTTGCATACTTTGGATCCAACCCAGTTTTGCTTGGTCAAATACAGATCATGCCTTTTAAATGTGTCTGACTTTTTAGGATCAGTCACCAAGGCCATTGATGAGGGCAAAGCAGTTCATACAGCCTACCTAGACCTGGCAAAGGCCTTCAACACAATACCACCCTCAGGTATCATTGATAAACCCGTCTGCTTGAATGTAAATACATACTTCGCCAGAGGGGTTGCAAACTGGCTAAGTGACAGAACCCACACGGTCATAGTTGCTGGCGCCATGTCATACTCACAGCCAGTCACAGGTGTTGTCCCACGGGCTCAGTCCTGGGTCCACTATTTTTCCAAGTCTACATTTCACAAGTACAAGCAAACACAGGGGGGGTATGGCTGACAATGTTTGCAGATGACTGCAAACCGGTGCCATAGTCGGACACACATCTGACACAGATATCCTTCAGAAGGGCCTCACAGCTATGGATAACTGGTGCCAGAGACATGGCCTACAGCTAAATGCCTGGAAATGCATAGTCATACCCTTCGGGAAGAACGAGGTTACCCCTAGCTACCATATAGGTGGCAATCCACTGAGCACAGAGGGAGTTACCAGGGATCTGGGGACCCGTGTTGTCGGTAACCATTTGTTCGACACACACATTGCTAACGTAGTCAGATAGACCTTCTACATTGCCCACCTGATCATGAAGGCATTCACATCTACATCAGGGGAGGTCATTGTCCCCTTGTACTCATCACTCATTACACCTATGATTGAGTACAATGCCCCGTTCAGAATGTATGTGACCCGACACCTGCAGCAGCTGGAAAGGCCCTGACAGTTCATCCACAAACGGATGCAGGGTCTCAGGAATATGTGTTATGCTGACCAACTGAAAGGGTTCCATCCCTATTCCATCGCATACCACTTGCCCAGAGGTGACCTGTGCCTGGCATCCAAGGCCAGGTCGAACCCGGATTTGATGACTATGCTTCACCTAAAGAATCTAGATCCCTCAGAATCACAAGGGCAGGTGACGTACACCTTGGCACTGTCATTAATAGAATGTGCTGGTGGGACAGATTCATCACCCAGACACTCACTATGCTGTGGAACAACATCCCAGTACATGTGAGACAGAGCACCTGGCTGGCCTTGTTTTAGTATTTTGACAAGGATGTCTGAATTGCTTTATTCAACTAACCTTGTAAATGAATATTTACTTTACCACATTTTTAATCTTTACATTCCATTGATATATTTTACATTAGTCATAATCATAGTGTTTATCTCTATATATTAGGGTTCATTTATATTACTAGGTGTCTTTAGTTCTTTTAATATATTGGCACAATCCCTAGAACATATATATGTAACTTATACACTCAGACACTTGGAAAACATTATGTTGGTTCTTCTTTCATATTAATACATATATTTTTATTTTCATGAAGAATATACATTTTGAAGCAATGTCTGATTTACTCACTGTGTGCAATCTGTAACCCGAGTAGACTTTTTAGCTTGTTCGCCTTTAAGGCATTTAATTAATACTTAGCACATCTTATTTACTACCCAATTAAGGGTTTTAAATGTAGTAGGTTGAACTGCATTGTATGTATTCTGAAGAAGTCTGCTTATGAAGCAGACAACAAGCGCTGCAATAAACTATGGTGACTGCATTTAATTCCTGGTGGGCTCTGAGTGGTCACCGACCGTTTCTACAGTACCTCATTTTTGCTTTGGACTTTCTCATCTGGGTCTCTGTGTTATTTGTATGGGGAATGTCAAGTGTAGTCCCTATGTGTATTACCTGTGTAATGCCTTACTGCGGCAGTGTAATTCCACTGGGTTTGCAGTTAGGGGCGCCATCTTGTTCATACGCTTGTCCATCCACGTGAATTGCCTACTGGACACTGGTATAGGGCTGTACACATTTCACGCCTGCATTTAGCATTCTCCGGTGGATGCTTTGCATTATTAGTAGGGAGTAAGGCAGGTACTACGCCCACATCCCTCCCACGGGGTGGGACAATGGATTATCTGCCAGACAACACAGAGCCCCATTTCTGCATACCCAAAATCCCATGGCTGCAACCCTCGACAGTACCCATTACACATCCTTCATGCGTGCGGGACTGGGATGTGGACGCATATGTATGGACACGTCGATCTGGGTATTTCTGTTCATATGTCCTGCATTTCATGGACTCTTGTCAGCAACCTTAAACACGCTGGTGGTGCATATGTCTAACTGTGCCATAGTCACGGCTATATCATCGTCTGTTGTTCGGACACGGCTGGAGTGGGTTCTGTGAGAATGTACTTTTGGGTCCTTCAATGGACACCAATGTGCATATGTCAAGTTAGATGTTGCTGGACTGTGTCCAACTGGCCAGTGCTTTTCACTGCTGCTGTATGTTCCCCAATCGCGGATGTCTGTTTGACTACCCATTCTACATGGTGCTACGTAACCAGGTGATTTAGTACTGTGAACAAATGGTATACATCCAAAGATGCTGGTTAGCAACTGCTTCAAATAAACCTCAGACATCCCAATAGGACATATCCGTCACTGTATTTTCAACATAACACCACCGGAACATGTTGATCCCCTATGTATTCATTGAAGCATGTTGTCTTCATAGGTGGGAACGCCATAGTTTACATATCCTACTTGACATTGTGGGTGTGCCATTAGTATGTGTTCCACAGGTCGCCCATCTGTTCCGCTGTATGGTAGCGGGTGCTCCTCATTTTGTTGCTGGCAGATTGAGCGCTGTGTACGCCGGTGTTGTACGGGTCCAACTTTGTATTTGGAATGTCAACTGTAGTCCCTATGTATATTTCCTGTGTTATGCCTTACCGCGGCTGTGTAATTTCCCTGGGTTTGCAGTTGTGGGTGCCATCTTGGCCATACGCTTGTCCATCCATGAGAATTGCCTACTGGACACTAGTATAGGGCTGTACACATTTCACACCTGCATTTGGCATTCTCCGGTGGATGGTTTGCATTATTAGTGGAGAGTAAGGCAGGTGCTACGCACACATCCCTCCCACGGGGCGGGACAAAGGATTACCTGTGAAACAACACCGAGCCCAGTTTCTACATACCCAGGATCCCTTGACTGCAACAGTCGACAGTACCCATTACACATCCTTCATGTGCGCGGACTGTGATGTGGACGCACTTCTATGGACTCGGTACCCTGGGTATTTCTGTGCATATGTGCTGCATTTCATGGACAGCTATCATCAACATTAAACATGCTTGCGGTGCATATGTGTGGCTGTGACGTGGTCACGACAATGAGTTCATGTAGGTGATGACGGAAGCTGGCAGGCATTCCATGAATAAATTTTTGGGTCCTACAATGGACACCACTGTGCATATGTAAAGTGTAGAGCTTGTCGGACTGTGTCCTTGTGGCCAGTGGGTTTGACTGATGCTGTGTGTTCAACAATCGTGGATGTCTGCTTGACTACCCATAGTGTGTAGTGCTACGGGAACCATGTTTTCCGAGACCAGAACCCAATGGTGTACATCCAATGTTGCAGGTTAACAACCGCTTTAATTAATCCCCAGAGGTCACGGTTGGGAAGTATCGCCACTTTATTGTCGGAACAACACCTCCAGACTAGGTAAATCACAGGAACTTTAGCCCGGTCTTACCGGCCATTTGCAAGTGTAATTAGCAGACACGTGTCAATACATGTATGATAATACATATTGTCATGCCGAAGGTAATCTATGTTATTTGGACAATGGCTTCTGCTATTGGCATCCGTTGCTGTGAGTGTTGCCAGTTACCATACACATTGCTTGCTCAGAGGCAGACTTCCCAATTCTGAACACTACTGTGGTCTCCTTTAAGGACCCTGAGCCAGTGGTCGACAGTACTGCAGCCACTGCATCACTCACATATGCCGTCTACCGGTACCTACAGGACTGCATGAACCAGGCATTCCCTTACCCAACTGTGGTTCATTGTACCAATGCCAAGCATCCAGTGTGGTGTACCCCAGCCATACACAAGCTGTACAACAAGAGGAGGTGGCTACTACAAGGCGGAGCAGACACCTTGTGAGGTATGACACCCTTGGTCATTATATGTGTAGAGCTACACGCTGTCATGACATGGTCCAGGGCACGTTCCACAGATATACCTACATGGACCTGGCTGACAATCATACCACCTTCATTTGCTATGCTCGACACCTGGGAGGTCACTCCCACATATGCTCTGACTGGGTTCACGATGATGTGGAGTTTACTCAACATACACACATTGCCAAAATACGGGCTGACAAGTTCGGTGAGGACATCTCCACACCCTCCCCCCCACATGAGGAGATGTCTGTACCAGCGGTTTGTGGTCCCCAAATGTTCTGTGACACGGGTGGGACATGCTCTCTCCAGGGTAGTGAACATAGCATCCATGAGACCAGCTGGTGACCCGACTGTGTACTCCACTATCTCATTGAGGAATTAGACCCACAGTTAGGACAGCTGTTTCTTTGTAGCCTCACCTCAGGTAACATACCCAGGTTGTGTCGCACGGCAACTGTAGTCCCATGTCACAGGGCCAATGCCTCCGCTGACCCTGGTTATTACTGTCCCATTACCATGAGGAGACCTATCTGCATAGACATGGGGAGGGATCATACTGCGGCTCGTCGTAGATGAAGGCATAGGGGACATGCATACTTTGCATCCAACACGGTTTGGCTTGTTCAGGGCGGTTCATGCCTTTAAAGCATGGTTGACGTTTTCGGGACAGTCACCGAGGCCATTGATGGGGGTCTTGCAGTCCATACAGCCTACCTCGACCTGGCAAAGGCCTTCAACACATTACCACCCTCAGGTATCGTTGATAAACCCATTGGCTGGGATGTGAACACGTACATCACAGGATGTGTTGTAAACTGGCTATGTGACACAACCCACGTGGTCATAGTTGCTGGCAGCATGTCAGACCTACTGCCTGTCGCAAGCGGTGTGCCGTGGGGCCCTTCCCTGGGTCCACTCCTCTCATACATCTACATTTCCACAGTACAGGCACACACAGGGGTGTTATGGGCAACATTGTTTGTAGATGACTGCGAAACAGGTGCCATAGTGGGACGGACATCTGACACAGATATCCTTCAAAGGGGCCTCCCAGATATGCATATCTGCTGTCAGGGACATGTCCCACAGCTAAATGCAAAGTAATGCAACATCATACCTGTCGAGGAGTACTAGGTCACCCCTGTCCAGCATATAGGTGGCTGTCCACTGAGCGCAGGGGTGATTACCAGGGATCAGGGGACAGAGTTTGTCGGTCACCATTCGTTCAACACACACGTTGCTATCGTGGTTCGGTGTGACTTCTACATTGCCCACCTGTTTGTGCAGGGATTCACATCTACATCAGGGTAGGTCATTGTCTCCTTGTACCCATTACGTGTTACACCTATGATTGACTACATTGCCCCATTCGGAGGGTATCTGACCCAACACCTACAGCAGCTGGGAAGGCCTCATAGGTTAATTGTCATACAGATGCAGGGTGACATGGATTTGTGTAATGCTGCCCCACTTGTAGGACCCCTGCCCCATTCAGTCACATACCTGTTGTTTAGTGTTGACCTGTGCCTGACATACGAGGCCATGTCAACCCATATGTCATGTCTATGCTTCACCTACTGTATCTGCATCCCTCAGAACCACAAGGGCAGGTGACATGAACCTTGTCACGGTCATTAATGGATGTGTTGGAGTGACACATATGTCACCCAGACACTCACAATGCTGTGGATCTACATCACAGTACATGTGAGACAGAGATCCTTCCTAGCCTTGTTCGGGGGTATGTTGTCCATTGGATGGGGATTGCAGATATAGGCGGGATTACATCATTATCACTGCTTGACAGAGGTACAGCAATATCATAAGTATTTTATCTCCGGCACAGAAGGTTGGCAAAGTAATCCTAACTATGGTGTAGGGTTATGGCTGAACTTGGGTCGATGGCCTACCCTGTACCTATGGACGTATGAACCTATATTCATAGTTTGTCCCATTTACACTTGTCTATCCCCTATCCTCTTTCTCAAGTGTATATTTCTGTGGCACGTGATTGTCCTCTGTATTACTTGCAGGTATGCTGTCTACAGTGCACATACGTCACGGTTGATGACAGTGTATCTGTGTCCCTAACACTGTGATACTGAGGACTACCACACATCCTTCACAACATTACATGCATATGTCCATTCTATTCTTCTTTGGCCTATGGGGGGGTGTTAAGGCAACAATTACACAAGTCCCTGTTTGTGCATGCTTCATGTTGGTGTTTGACCAGCCTCCGTTGCAGTCGTGTGTTGGACGGTAGTGTTTCTGTGTGTTTGGCATGTGTTTTATTGCGGTACATCTGTGGGAGGTGTGGTTGGCACATGTTCCTCTTTGCAGGGACACCCATCCTGGGGTTTGTGTCATGCATCTGCACTTGGCACGTGCCATATGTCCTGTACTATTCCCACAGTCGTGTATGCCTTCATGCACTACTACTGCGTGTTACTGGCTGTTTGTATGTGGTACACATGGTGATTGTGGTGGTTGGCTTGACCTATTCCCATGCTAGAACATACACATCTGTCAATTACGTTGTTTAAATCAAACTGTAACACTCATTCGTCTTTTCAAAATGACAGTCAATAACACAGGAAGTTCAGATTAACAATGTTTTAATAGTGTGCACCAGGAGGCAAATAACTATGAAGTACAAGTTTAGAGTTTTGTCTGACTCTATACAAGAAACAGCTGTATGAGTATTGTGTTTACAATCATCTTTTGCACACCTTAATGATGTGGTCAGTCGCAGGGCATTTACATCACTATAGTCCACAATATTGTATTCCTACAACAGTGCTAAGGTAATGCTTATTAAATGTTTTCCCATGAGGATAGCACAGCCTTGCGAGCCACATAGTCAATTAGAATGTCCTTTGGTAAATTCTGCTCTGTCAAGGTTCCAAGACTGTTCAGATCCGATCGTCACTTCATTTCCTACTAGGTTCCTTTGTCTCTCTGGTGAGCAGCTGTACTCTGTCTTAGATAGAGCTCACAATTCCATCCTCCTCAGTGGAAGGATGAAAGATATACCTGTACATACATTTATTATTCTCTAACCCAGCAGATGACTAATGCTGAATGACATACACCTGCTGCACTGGTTACTGCCAGGGTCAGGGTTCGATCACACTGCAGCTACACTACAGGCAATTACATGCATGATAAGTTCTACTGCCATATTGTAAAATAGACTAATATGCATTATACACTATTTGCTTCTAAACTAGCACGTCATATATATGTTTAAATATATATTTTGCTAACATTTTCCCTCCTTTGATTGCTTCTATTCTATCCAGAAACATATACAACATTATTTCATTCCCTAGCCTCTTCCTCTCTGGAACGTTTAACTAGGCAAGTCATTTGTTGTACATTTCAGAAAGGATTTCATTTTGTATTAACAAATACCACTACAGGTCTTGATACATAGTCTCGGTTACAGATACGTCGACAGAGTCCCTGACTAATACTTTCATGCAAAGTATCCCGCAACAGACACATGCTCCCAATATGAGCAGAACAACACAAATGGCAATCAAGATATTCAGTATGACTGAACCCCATCCACCAAATGGTTTGTGGAAATGGTTCGTCAGTGGGTTTGGGCCTGGTTCCGCCATGGCTAACACCTGCTGTATTACCTCTAGGTGGGCATTGATATTGTGCTTATTATGTGGTACTTAGACACAGCGGTCTTTTTTGATAAGCGCGCACGGACCAATTCTCGCCGCCAGGGTGCAGTCGTGCGCTATTACATTTTGTGACACAACAGTTCTCATTGCATCCAGTTCATCAGTCACAAGTTCAAGAGCGAAAAGTCACATTGCTCATTCCTCCGACAGGTTTTGACAACTTCCTCTGTTCCCTGATTGATTTCACTACTCCACAAGCTGGGAGTGTTCCAGCCCAGGATATAACGCTGTCACTCAAGTCCATATGAGTCAATATTCCTTTATCTCTTGCAGAAGAATGATTTTTCAGAACAGCTTCCATTTCACCCACTGGATTAGTAGGTTTCTCGACTGTGTTCCCAGTTCTTCGAGCTATATGTCTTACAGTTCGTTTGCACTCCAGAGGCAATTGTGCAGTATGTCATGTGACTGGAGCCAGATAACCCAAAAAACAACTGCCGGACCAATTCTCAGGTAACCATTGATATGCTTTTTCCCACAAACAAAATAACAATATTCTACTTTACTACTGATGCGGGTTAACTCTGCATGTAACATTTTCCTGTCTATAACAGAGGACTGTTTATACAATTCAGGATGTTTCTGCACATCTTTCCACGTTGTTCTCATGAAGCTTCAATACAAATCATGAATGGTGCTACAACTAGTACTGTGATCTTTGGCTGTTATATGACATTTGTAAGACACAGTTATGTTACAATTACTCCCACCAACTTGAACTGTATCATGTTTATGAAAACAAACAATTCCTTTTGTGTAACAGGTAAGTACAGTGCCACTTTGTCCTGTGATCTCACAGAACCTGTATCAAAGTGTAAATATTCACAAGTCTCAATCTATCCCCAAGGGGACAACATACATCGGAAGTCCTCCATATGATGTAGGTATGGCAGTACAAACACAGCAATTTAAAATGTTCATAGTCTGTACATGCACACGCTGGCCATGCCTAGGTATGTGTTGAAGTTTGGAAGCCACTCTGTGGCCAGTTCATCACGTATCACTATTTGTATCTGTGTAGTTATATGCAGGTAAGGTCCCAGCAAATGTAAAGTCAACACAAACATGGTTAATAGGGTGTATGATCAGTAGGACAGTAAACCAAATGTCTTTGGGGTTGCTTTGTATTGTTATACAGTCTGGCCCGGGTGATTCTGTCTCTATGGTATATCAGCTACAACATGTAAATCAGACTTGATATCCTTTACCGGTTTGAAAAAGGTGAGGTGAACCCAGGACGACCTCTCCACAAACTTTACTGCAGTAGGCGTTGCAAACAGTACCTGGTACAGACCTTCCCACGTTGGACTCGGCAATTTACTTTTTTGGATAACAGTGAAATACACACAGGATACTGGAGTCAGCTATGCGTCCGGCTTCGCTTGCTCTTTATCTGTAAAAGAGTTTAACTGCAAAACAGTGTTATTGGTTAACAATCCTCTCATGTCACTTGCTAATGAGCCATCGACCTTCAGCTCTGCAGGCATGACAGCTTTCCACTGTGGCACATGATATGCCATTCCAAATACTACTTCAAAGGGGGTCAAACACTTTACATTTGGAACTGTTGTCATGCTCAGCAATGCTAGAGGTAGACAGCAAATGCAACTCGTCTGGGTGTCACCCATCAACCTCCTCAACTTATTTCTCGGGATCCCATTGTACGCCACCAGTCATGCTGACTGTGGGTTGTACATGCAATTTTATTCATGGAAATACCAAATAATCCCCCAGGTTGCTGGATTGTCTGGTTCACAAAATGTGTTCTATTGTCACTGTAGCTTCTTTACAGTATGCCAGATCTAGGGATACTTTATTTTACTGGGACCTTTGCCACTGCTGCTGCATCCGGATTCCTGGTTGGGAATGCTTCTACCCATTTTGATAATATATCTATAATCACTAAACAGTATTTCTTCCCTTCACATTTATTCAGCTGTATAAACTCCATACAAATAGTACGGAAAGTTTATGGTGGTGTAGGTAAACCCACTCCCTTCGGTTTAAATGCTCCCTGTGCATGATGTTTACTGCAAATATGACACGCTGCTCATGATGTTTGTATGTGGTTCCTAATTCCGTATGTTAGGGATATTCTGTTAACCAACTGTACCATCCCCCCTGTTGAGACATGGCTCTACCCATGGCTCAACAAAGCCGCATATCTGAATACATTAGACGTTAATATTGGCTTTCTCACTGTGGATATGTACAGTCCGTCTTCAAGGATTGCTCCTCGTCATACCCACGCCTGCTTTTCTGCTTTCGTAGTTGATGTTTGCATTGTTTGTAACATTTCTACATCTAGAATGTCTGAGGATTGTCATTCCTCATTCAAAAGACACTTTCCAACTGTGAGGCTGCTTGTTTTGCAGCTGCATCAGCTCGTGCCTTACCTTTCCTACTGTTATCCTGTTGCTTTGTATGAGCTGCACATTTACAATTAGCTACTTTAGTGGGTAACTGAATGGAATCTAATGCATTCAAGATCAATTGCATGATTAATCGGTTTACCGGTGGATGTTATCATTCCCCTATTCTTCCACTGCTGCTCATAAACATGCACTGTACAGACAACATACTGACTATCAGTATAAATGTCCACACATCAGTTTTTCGCTAGAGTACAAGCACGTGTTAAAGCTATCGATTCTGCTGCTTGAGCAGACACGTTATGCTGCAGGGGTTGGGCTTCTACAATCTCATTATCAATAACTACTGCATAACCTACTTGATTCTTTCCTGTAGGACTCTTTCTACATGATCCGTACACATAAACTGTCACCTCTGCATCATCTAAGAGTATATCAGTGATATCCTGTCTGTGTGGAGTTATTTCCTCCATTTCATATAGGCAACTGTGTGGTGTGCCATACACAGGTGTCGGACGTGACGTTGATAGGTTTAATGTTGTACAACGTTCAATCACCATATGAGGTTGACTCAGGGGTATGGTCAAACAAGAAAGATGTCTAGCACGGGTCAGGAATGCTATTTTCTCTTGCAGCAGAATGATCGCAACTGCATGAGACACTCTCACAGTGAGAGGGTGGAATAATAATATTGAGGCCGAGGCCTGTACTGCCATGGGTGCTGCAACAACTGCCTGTACACAATGTGGCACTGACCATGCCACAGTGTCCAACTGCGATGAGTAGTAAGCTATGGGGCGTTGCTTACTTCCATGCTGTTGCATCAAGACTGACATCATATATCCCTGCTTACAATCTACAGTCTGACAACATCTGTTATGATTATTCGGGAGACCTAAAACAGATGTTGAAGCTATCAATCGTTTTAGTCTGCAGAAAGCTGTTTCTGCTACTGGAATCCAGTGTAGTATATGTTGTGCTGCCATAGGTGTATTAAAGATTAAAGCAGGCAATAGAGCAGATTCCAAAGCATTGTTTGGTAACCAGCTTCGACAAAAGTTAGTCGGCCCAGGAAGGACATCATTCCCTTCTTGGTAGTTGGCTTGGGTGCTTGTGAAATTGCTGCCTTCCTATCGTCATGTAATGTTCTACCCTCCTTGGATACCACATATCCCAGGTACTTGACCTGTATTCTCTGTAGTTGCAATTTATGCTTGCTTAATTTATGTCCCTGTTCTGCTGAATATTTCAATAATGCTATTGTATCTTCCCTACATTGCTGCTGGGTAGGGGCCGCAAGCAGAATATCATCCACATAAAATAGAACTTGACTGGCCCCGGGTGGAGTAAACCCCGGAATGTTGCTAGCCATCTCCTGTGCGAATATCGTTGTACTTTCACAGTATCCTGCGATTGGCGGGTATGGCTGTATCTGTTACCCTGAATGTAAATGCAAAACAATACGGACTATCTGGATGTATAGGTATTGAAAAGGAAGCATAGCTTATATGTACCACGGTAAGATACTTCTGTGGCGGGTTCATAGCATTCAATATAGTGTGTGGGTCTGGCACCATCAGTACCCTAGGTATTATTACATGATTTACAGCTTGTAAATCCTGTACCATCCACCATTCCCCCTTTGCTTTTCTATCAGAAGATACAGGGGTATTGCATGGTGAATAGTGATTACTTTGTAGATGGGGAATTCCCTCTGTGACTTTACAGATATCTTCTGGTGTCCACGGTCTATACACTAAGGGAGTTGGGTCCTGGCCTTCCTGTCCTGCATGAGGGTTCGGTACTTCAATTAATTGACAGATATCCTCACTCTGTTCTAGTGACTCTCTTCTTACTTGAGTGTCCCTAGGTATTTTATGAGTTCGGGATGTGGTTTCAATAGCTTCTCTTACATTTGGTCATTGTGATACCTCTGTTGCCACAGGATAACGTGGGGGGGACTAGCCTGCCCTCCCGCTTCATATCCTGGATGTGGTATCGGAGGTGGTAGAGGGGCTGTCGCTACTACTGTATTATTATCTTCTTTGTGTACGTATGATGCTTTCGCATTTCTAGTGTTCTGTTCCCTTCGGTTCACTACCTCAATCCACCTATGTGCTTGACGGATACCCAATTGTCGCTGTGTTTTCGCCTGCACATCTTAGGGTTGCCACCTTTTCAAATGCACAAAGTGGGACATTAGTGTTAGGAACGTGTCATTTTGCAGGGCAAAACATACCCACGGCCAGTAAAAAAGGACAGCAATTCACTTTTTGCCAGGAGAGCAACCTATTCTTGTAGCATTTGAGTTGCTTATTCTGTTTATTATGATATTTTGGTGTTTCAGATACAAAATAACTGTTTTATGCTACCATTAAAGAAGATATATGAAATATTTTTGTCCTAAGATATCAGGACATTTGCCATTTGTTCAGTTTGTTTGCAGGACACAACTGGCCAAAGAGGGACTGTCCCTCACAAAGTGGGACAGGTGGTTACCCTAGAACATCTGCATCACATTTTCAGTGATTCCAATGTTTCAGTAACGATATTTTGTCTAATATACCATCAATGTCATATTTATTACCCCATTTTGCAGAATATCTCACATTATGTGCTCTCTGCAATTGCATATACTTCACATCACCCGTCAAACGCGGATCACATGATCTGTTTGTGCACTAATCTCCCATATCCTCTACACGACTGTTACGTAACCCTTCTCTCGTACCACGTGGTATCTCCTTCCCTGTATCCACTGTAGTGTCTACAATGACTATTTACTCTACTCTGTGTTCCCCTGATCTATGTCCAAATTTAAAACTACTTGGATTGGTCTTCGACCTGCTATCACAACTGTTAACAGAAATACAATGTAGTCTGGTCCCTGATCTACAATAGAGACAAAGAGGCAAACCCTCCTTACCTGAGCCTCCTGTTTATGACTACACGTTTTCTTCTTGGGATCCAGTTTTCCGCTTTTCAGCCACAGATCAGACAGTGGACAGCCTCTTTACACACAACAATTCAGTCGGAGGTCTTTTCACTCAAGAAGAACCATTTAGGCAAATTCTCCTGCGCAGATGTCTAACCACCCATGCACTCTGACCTGTAGCTTACCAAGGGAATTCCGGCTAAGAAGGACCACAATGTCAAATAAATTGTTAAAACCAGACTGTAGAAATCAGTAGGCTTTTCTAAGTGACAGTCAATAATACAGGAAGCTCGGGTTCACAACGTTTTAGTAGTGTACACAGGCAGGCAAAAAAATATACAGTCCAAGTATGAGAGTTTTGTCTGACTCTATACAGTAAGCAATTTCTTTATATAGTGTTTACAATCAGCTTTTGCCCACCTTACTGACGTGGTCAGTCACAGGGCATTTCCATCACTATGGTCCACAATATTCTATACATACGAGGGTGCTGAGGTTATGCTTTTAAAATGTTTTCCCATGAGAATAACACAGCCTTGCAAGGCACCTGGTCAATTACAGTGTCCTTCTGTAATTGTAGCTGTTTCAAGGACCCTGGACTGTTCCGATACAATAGTCAGTTCATTTCTTAATACGTTCTTTTGTCTCTCTGGTAAGGAGTTGTACTCTATCTTCGATAGAGCTCACAAGGCCATCCTCCTCAGGGGAAGGGAGGATGTTATACATGTACATACATTTATTTTTCTGTAACCCAGCAGATAATTAATGCTGAGAGACATAAGCCTGCTGAACTGGTTACTGCCAGGGTCAGAGTTCGATCACACTGCAGCTAAGCTTCACCAATTACATGCATGATCATTTCTACTGCCATATTGTACGGTACAATTCAATGCATTATACAGTATTTTGCTTCTAAACTGGCACTTCATATGTGTTTCTATATATATTTTTCTAACAACATCCATCCGGCCATATGCATGTTGATCCGTCCTTTACCTTGACCGTGTGTATTTGGCCGTCCGGCAATGCTACTCTCCACATGTGATGTCCCACCTTCCCCTTCTGTGCCTGTGGCACCCTGTTAGGACGTCCTGTTTGGTAGGCACATGTTCCGCTATATGTGTTTGACTTCTCTGCATAGCTAATCATCGATGCGGTGGTTCAACAACCCGACTTGTCCACATGTGTACAGTTATGTGCACCGTGGCGTGCAAACCTATATGGTTTGGGCGGGTACATACCACATGCGGGATGTACACATTCTGCAGACACATTCACATGCAGCCATTTCCATATCTGTACCTGAGGTGGGTTGGTGACATGTGGGGTACATATTTGCCCGCGTGGCACTGCCTAAAACAATACTTCTTACCACATTTCAGGTATGCCCATTGTGTGTAGGTGTGTAGCTGCACAAGGATGCTAGCTGGTTTGGGTGCACAGGCGTACATGGGTGGGACTTACATGCTACAATGGGGCTATTGTGTATTACATCTGCATGCATGGGTTCTGCTTCTGGATATTACACTTAGACATACGCCGTCCTGTGTATGCGACAAACACGTTGCTGGGTGTGGGACATGTTGCTATGCACATGTTTGCCTGTGTTTAGGGTATCTTGGTTCCTTCCTGTTGTTATGTCGACACAGCTACCCGGCTGTGTACTCTCACTACTGCTTGTGACCATTATGGTTGACACCTTTTCCAATGCCCATAGTGGGACATCTTTTGTGGAAACATCGGATTTTGCAGGACAACACATACCCACAGCAAGTGGAGTTGACAGAACTTCACTTGTTTGCCATAATATACACTTATTCTGTTAGCATTTGGGTTCCTTATTCAGTTTCTTATGCCATGTATGTGTTTCATATACAAAATATATGTTTTATGCTACTATTACAGGTATATTGAGGGAATATTTTTGGCAGGAAATCTCAGGTCATTTGCCAGTTTTTCGATTTTTGGCGGGACACAACTGTCCAATGAGGGACTGTCCATAGCAAAGTGGGACAGCTGGTAACCCTGGTGACCATGCCCATGTCGCTACTGGGGTTGCCACCTTTTCCAGTGGCCAAGGTGGGACATTTTCGGGACTCACATCAGATTTTACAGGCCGACACATACCCACGGTCACTATATAGCATAGAACTTCACTTGTTTGCCTAAATAAAAGCTTATTGTTGTAGCAGTTTGGTTGCTTATTCTGTTTCTTGTGACATTTAGGTATTTTAGTTACGGAAATAACCATTTCATGCAACCATTACATTAAATACGGGATATAATTATGTCCTACAATCTTAGCACATTTGCCGTTTTTAATATTTTTTATCGGGACACAACTGCCCATAGAGGGACTGCCCCTCGCAAAGTGGGACATGTGGTAACCTTAGTCGCTACTCCTATGTCGGTGTGGTGCGCTGACATGCTGCGGTACACCTTCTCTGGGTATGCCCACTGACGGTGCATTGCGGGATGAACACGGTGTTACGCGTATCCTTTGTTCCTTGGATGGGTACACTTAGGGCTTCGTGGGTTGTGTTTGCTTCTCCGTTTTGTTGGGACGGGTACTATGTTGCATACTCTACGTGCGTTTCATTCTGCACGGGCCCTGGCTGCTGCCATTACTATTATGGGCGGACCGTGGCAGTCAGCACATTAGGTTGCTCATCGCCTGCCGGCTTAGCCACGCCTCCGGACGTATCCTACTTGGGCTCGCTCACGTACACTACACACGTGTCTGTGGTTGCGGCGCGCTCTCATTACTATGCATATGGCGCTACTACGCTGACTATTCACTGCACCGCCGGCGCATGCCTTACACCGGCCTTGCGCCGAGCTTCATGAATCCCGGGGTATGTTTTTTGTTATAGATTTTTTGCTTCAAGATCTGAGGGGGCAGGGATTACAAAAGACATTTAGAAGGTATAGAAACTAAGTGGCAGATTAAATTAAATGTAGACAAATTCCCAGGTTTAAATGAATAAGTAAGCATTAAGTGTTTTTTTTAAAAAACAGGAGACTGAAAATTAAGTAGATTTATATAGTTTTAGTTCATACAGTTAAAGTTTATGTGAGTTTTGTATGTAAATTTGATTTTTGCAACCTTTTATATGTGTTAATTAAATTTGAAATGTGATTGGTTACTTGTTCTTATTTAAATAGATGTGTTAAGTGACTTGATTTTTTTTCTGAAGAAGCCTTTTAGACGAAAGCGTTATTAAACTGTTTTGAGCGCTAAAGTTCCACTGTTTCCTGTTTTATTCAGTTTTTTTGTGGTATTTTTATACTCACTTTGATCATCCTTAAACTTCTATTGTAATTATTCTCAGGAATTCAGAAACATTGCGATGTGATCATGTCCAATACTTCTCTGTTTACTATGCATCCGCAATGAGTCCTGTTGCTCAGTAACAATGATGCTGCCACATAAGTGTGCACAATGAGTAGCATAAGAACGATCTTCATCATGGTCACAGCAAGTATCTGTGGGAAGATGATGAAGGACTGTATTGTGGCCACTGGGAGGTATGGCCAGCAATAGTGCTCATTTGTCAAGCATAAGCCTCAAAGACAGCTGACACATTCCTGCATGCACAGCTGTGGCAAGAGAAAGAAGGTCTGTAGACATCCTAGATTGTAACGAGGTCTGTGCATTGCTCTGTTGTTCTAATCCAGGTATACATATGGAGAAAAGATACTTGTGGAAGGTAGTAAGGAAGTATTATTAAGGTAGGAGAGTAAAGGAGGCAGTAAGGACACTGAAGCAAACATAACATAGACAAGACTACAGAGGAGGTGGTGACACAATCATGGATGTTAAAAACATTGGAAAGGGAGTATGAAACTTACAGATACCAGTCATACGTAAACAAAGATAAAAAGGTAAACAAACATATGATGAGTGGGGCTCAGAAACGTAACAAGATATATCAGCCAAAAGTAATTATAACATCAGTAGAGTCAGACCACTGTACCTGCACAAATGTCATGGAACAAGCACGCTGATCATCTCCACATCCACTGTACAAACAACTTCATGAACAGTCTAAGCTACTGAAGTAGTCAAACAGTAGTAAAGATGTCAGTGAAGCACATAGCAGGTGATTGTTGCCCACATGCAGAATTAAAAACTCACTTATTCCTCATGGGACTTGAACCATGAACTCTCTCCCTTGTATTATACAAAGCACTTCACTTACAGGCTAAGCTGTAGAAGCAATCAGATTGAAGGCATCAGGTTTATCTTATGTTGCATATGCAAAATGCCAAACAAGAACTGTTCATTTGCATGCTCAATAGCAGCTGTGATGAATGTATGTAATAGATGACAGCGGCTGTACTCAGTCAGTGCAATACAATGACCCATGCCAGTCATCATCAGTTGTACATGGGCTTCAGTGTTGCTCTTGCTGACCTGTTGAACACTGTACATATAGAAAAGATACATGAGCCTGAGTGAGATATGTGTGTATATCAATTTTTTGACCAGATCAAAGGTTAGAAATGGTAGCACAGGAAGGAGATAAAAAGGGTAAGCAAGCATGGAGTAGAACAAAAGTTGAGCAACTAAGGAATGAGCAGGCTGGAGGTGGGGTCATTTTTTTGTTGTTGTTATTTTTTTTTTTTGTTTTTGGGGATGTTTTTTCTTATTTTTTCAGTGCCCATTTCTTATGCATAAAGAGAATTGAAGTTGGGAAATAAGTAAGGGTCTAAGAGGATGATAAGATGGAGAGGTTAGGTGGCAGGGGAACAAAGAAATGACTGTGAGGGGGGTGAGATAACACAGTGAATGAGTAGGAAAACAGTGGTGAAGAAGACATCAAACAAACAGAAGGAAGACCGTGGTGAGGAAAGGATTGAACAACCAGCAAGGGGGTGGACATAGGCACAAAAGGGAGGGGAATACCAGGCTGGGGGATAAGCTGGGGTGTTTTTATCTGAAGTCACTGCCAGCTAAGATGTGGTGAGGCATTAATGGCCAGCCTGGGTGGTGTCATCACTGGGACCTGTCTCAGATGGTGGAAACATTACTGGACAAGGATGTAATTCAATGAGTCACTAGAGGAGATTCTCCATTTGGACAATTCAGGCATTCAACCACCTGTGAAATAATTTCACCCACAATGTCTGTTAGGTAACAATGGATGACAAAGGTGACACCTCCACTGGCACTGCTACCAATGGTTATAACTGTCCCAGCATCCTGTGCAGGACTTCCTGAAGTACGTGGTGTAGCTAGGACAGGTAGTACCGGAAGTGTGGAGGTGTCTAAGGCTAGTTGTGCGCAAGATGTGCTGAGTGGCTCTGGTGATACTGCTGCTACTGCCTGTGGGTAGCAGATAGGCATCATCACAGTGGTGGGTGCAAATCATGATGTGCTGCATATGATAGTAAAATAAATGAAGAAAACAAAATAATAAAAAAGTAACTAAGAGATAGAATAACGATAAGAGAATGTGAGAAGTGCAAATACAGTGAAAAATTGAAGCTCATATATATGCTTTGAGTATGATACATTTAAACATAATATACTTGATGGACCAAAATGTCCTCCTCAGTTTAACAAGGCTGTTAGCATACACAACTGAGTGGGGGACCTGAACCAACAACCATCAGCACCTAACATTTAGCAGATAGAGGATTAATTGGATAATCTACTTAGACACACCAACAGGTGTCTTGTCTGAGATGCGGTAATGATGTCTGAGATAAATGTACATATACATGTTGTTCAGACATAACATTCACTCACAGATTATACACAAAAGAAACAGCAATACTGATAAAGATGTCCATCCATCTGGTAAAAGCTGATCATACATAATGATATTATGATCAACATTACCAGTCAGATGGACATCATCAGTGATAACACACCTGGGGGGATTACCAGTGATAACACACCTGTGGGGGATTATCAGTGATAACACACCTGTGGGGATTATTAGTGATAATACACCTGGGGGAATTGCACCTACAAGCATAACTTCTGCCTAGTCTCTGTGGTATGTTCCCTGTTAGCTGTGCAAGTAATAATGGTTAGATTACTTGATACTTTGAGGTGATCTCTGTGTAACATACAAAGCTATGTCAAACCCAGAGCTGTTGGATTATGCTCCACTTAAAGAAATCCCAATCCCTCCGAGCTACACGCTCTAGGGACCTAAACCTTGTCACCACAATAAATAGAACATGCCGGAGGGATAGATTCCTGTCCCAGAGACTTCCCATACTCTGGAATAAACTACCTATCTATATCAAACAAAGCTCCTCATTAGCACTCTTCAAGAAAAATCTTGATGATTGGATGGGAAATAGAATATTCACTCCAGGGATCACCTCTGTGGCTCTGCTCAACTTTCAAACATTAGGTGAAGAAATTATTTTACATCAAAAAATATAACAAACAATAACATGCAAAACAGCATTGATATTTATCACATTTTATAAGTACAATAACATCCTCCAGTCTGAGTGTTAAGTAGAAATAAAGGGTATTCTGGTGGTGGTGAAACTCTCCTTCTGCAGCATTCAATCTTACAACACTCCTGGTTGGTCTGTTATTTCTCTATAATATCCACTCTGGCATTTTGCTTAAATATATTGCCATTTAGCCTTACCTTTGTGGCCTATGCCTTGGCTGAAAATCATCTAGAAAGGACTGGTTAATTATCTAGTTAACAAATAAAAAATAAATAAATAAATAATTTTAAATCAGATCCACAGCTTTCTCAATTATTCTTTTTATAAAGGAGAACCATGCAAAGATTACTCCTGACCATTCTCATGTTTGCTATTGCTATAAAGTCTTTTATCCCAAGCTATCTGTCTCCTTGCTGATATTTATTGTTTGTTTGTTTATTGAGTGGATGGACTGGTACAATAACTTTTTTAGCTATGACCAAGGCCACGGGGCAATCATGACAAAGTACAAAAAATTTCAAACAGACACAATATCATACAAAGTGCAAGAAGCTACAAACAGATAAAGTATCACATATATTACAGCACATCAGTGTACATCATAAATGCATAGAAGAATAATATGTGCAATCGTTTGAAAATACCAACAAATATAATTAACAATCGTTCAGCAGCAGCATGAGAGATAAAAAAGGTACTACCATACTCTAAAAATATACTGTGTCAAGGCATTGTCCAACTAATGCACCATACTATAGATACACAAGGAATTTCCATTAATGACCACAGATGTAAAGTAACATTTTTGTAGATGATATCCTATTGACTTGAAGTAGCACTTAGTACAGAGGACTAAAGCTTTCAGCTGTTAATAAGCTGCTTGCTGCCAGTGTACAGGGTTTGATTCCTTCATTTACCTGATGTGTGACTCTGAATAAGTCAGTTAACTAGAATGTGTCAGCCCTGAAAATGTCTAGTGTGCTTATTTGGTCAAGAATTAGTTAAGATAAAAATCCAGAAGCTTCATTACATTTGTATAGATTTTCCTAGAAAAATGTCATCATGTTTTCTGGTTATAAAAGAAAATGACAGAAACAGAGGCTGTATGTACAGGCTTCATGCTGATGTCACAAACTAAATCATATTGTTTAGTTAGCTGATGTATGCATTTGTAACTGATGTACTTACAAATTATGTAACTCAGTTAATTGCTATGAAATGAAAACTATAATCAATTCAGCCGTTAATGACCAGAAGTTTATGCTATCATCGTTGGAGTATATGCTTCAGGAAATAAATGATAATGTATATTATTTAAGTCATGTGATAATGAATTATTTAAATGTCTTAAAGAATATTCATCCTATAAGACCACTTCCTTCACCTGTCATATGTTCTTTTCTGAAGTTTTGCTGCACCTCTGTAAATAATTTTATTTGACATCCAAAGAAACCAAGACAGAACTTTACAAATTGAGAAGTTTCCAAATCTTTTAGAAGATTTGGGACTTTCAAACATAAAATTATATGCTAATTCCAATATTTTCAGCAACTGTTAGCATGGTTAAACCCTGCACAAATGCCCAGTTGAAAAGCTGTAAATTTGATGCTATAGGACAAATTCTGTCTCTACTATGATTCATTGTTATAATGCATAAAACTGGTTTCATTCTGGGATTCCCTATTTAATATATCCCCCGGATTTACTATTCCTCCATGCAGGACTAGCTTAGTCCTGCATGGAGGCAGACGTTTAGGAGCAGGATGGCAGCGCACCATGCATAGTAATGAGGCAAACTGTCTGAGCTCCTAGTCTTACACTGAGCGTGTAAGAGTGCAGGGGCATGTCTGAGAGCAGAGCTCTCCAAATATACATGCCCCCACAATGAAGAACAACAGAAAGGGGTAAGAAATGAGCGAGACTGCTCATAGGTGTCCACATATCCCCACCAACAGTCCCCATGTACAACAGCAAAAGTATACAGAAATAAAATGAAGAAACCCTTTATTTTTTTTTTAAACATCTGATTAAAGCTAACCGTAGGTGCGCGGGTGTGCCCATCGCTTAGCTACGGTTAATGTAGCTTAAATGGCTGAAGAGGATAACAAGTAAGATATATGCAAATGAAGCAGCATAGTAATAATGCAGTGAGCAGAGCATTTGCCTTATGAGCAGGCATTCCCTGTTTGAGTCCCATTGCAGCACATTCCATTTTCAATGGCAAAGTAAGTTATGACTAATATTTATGTTGCATAACCCACTAAATAACATATTTTTATGAACTGGAGTACTGCAGTAAATGCACATGTGAGGCGTCAGTGTCAGAATGAATAAAGCACTTGTAAGCAGGTTTAAGCACCAATAAGCAGTAGTAAGCATATTTAAGCACTAGTAAGTGAGCTTAAGCCCGTTTGTGAGGGAGTAAGGAATGCGCACACAGGTTAAGCAATATTGAAGCTAACTCTCTGTAAGCATATGTAACCAGAGGTTAGCAGTGCTTACTCTTGTGCAAACCCGCACAAACCCACTTAAAACTGCTCAAAAGTGCTCTAATCACTCTGTATCCAATGGCCCATGTTCTGCCCATTCTGCCATCAACAAAATAATCAGCTTTGCAGGTTTTGAACCCAGGACCCTATACACTATAGTCACAGCAGTTAACCACCAAGCCATCACAGCAGTACAACAGTATGAGGTATCAGCAAACAGGTCTTCACTATAGTAAACTCAAACTGAACCTGTGAAAGGAATCAGTATACAGACATACATGCCTTAACCCACTACATAAAATAAATATGTGAACCGGAGTACAGCAGTAAGGCCAAAAGTTAGGTGTAATTGTAATAGAGTGTTGAAGTCCCCAATAAAACACAAGGACACAATACAGTGTATGTACACATGAATTATGGTACCAGGCATACATACAAGACATAATGAATAATAACTCAATGCCAAAAAGGAATTATAATGCAAAGTCTAATGTAAGCAATGATAAGCATTGCACAGGCCAGCTTAGAAGGTGCAACAATGTGTAGGCCAGCTAACTCACTGTTCCCAGTGTTATACCCCTTTAAACAATGCCAACCCTAGATAAGCAGGTTTGCCCATAGCCTAGCCTTTTCAAAACTGGCCAATCACGGAAAAGTGCGAGAAATTGGCCCTACTTAAACGCAAGAGGTGGCAATACATCTCATAACTGGTTGTAGCTTCCCCTTGCAGGCACAATGCCCATAAGGGGAGTAGGTGTGCGCTTTCAGGTGCAGCGCTGGTCCATCCAGGATTCCAGAGTCATGGCAGGACTCCTTGTCAAAGATTATGATCAGAGACTGCTGCAGGGCCAGTACCAGGGCTCCCAATATAAGGCAGAAGCCTGGGACCGTCTCACCCATGACCTTACCAGTGCCACTGGCATACCCAGAACTGGTGAGCAGGTCAGGCATCACTATGCCAACCTGATGCAGTGCAAGGGGGACCTCTTGGCCCAGTGGATCCAAGAGGCTAGAGTGGCAGGGGTTATTCCAATTGTGTGTAAGTATCACCCCAGTATGTGTGTAATAATTGCCTGCTCAGATATATCATGGATAGGTATGGCTAAATATTCTTCTTATGACCCCCACAGCTGCAATGGAGTGGGCCATGAACCAGGAGGCCCACGTCAGTCGCCTGGCGAGGTTGCGATGTGAGGCAGGTCAGTAATACTTGCGCATTTACTGTCATTGGAAATAAAACTAAAAGTAGTAGTACATTAATTGCCTGTATAAAACCTGTATTGGTCAAGGCAAGTACTTCATACACTAGTGAATATGGCAGGAAGAGTCTCATTTCATTTGTATGTTAATAAAAGTGTAATAGCCTGACAATAAAGGTCTAACTGATGGGCTGCATGTGTATACTCTGGTATCATATGATAATGTAGATTTGCAATCATGTAATAGTACTGTTGTATCAAACACTGTTACCCACACCATGCACCATAAATTGAATGTGTAGGAATGCCTGTGTATGACAGGCATAATCCCCAGAGGCCATTTAGTACAACTAAGAGATGCATAGACAGTAAACAGGGAAAATGCAGACAACAAAACCAGAACAGCACATGCAACTGAGATGTGAACTGTTGATTTTTTTAGCACACACAGCCATAGTTCAAACTCTGCCAGTGGTAATAGTCTGCATATAGAATCATACCCCACAACTGTACAGATATGTCCAGAATGTCCAGTAAAGTGCCCCATATCTGTTGCCTATCAACCTGTCCCCCCTGGAAATTCAGTGGGAGGATCCCAGACTTATAGGCAGCAAACAGGAAATACAACTGATTGACACACATCTATGAGAACAAAGCTGGCACACCAGCAACTCCCCAGTACCTTATGAGACTAAGAATCCATGCATGTCCCATTTACACCCCAGCTTGTCAAGCTGTGGTCAGAGTATGTACAGTAACAGAGTGAGATGTATGTGCATAATAGTAATGTGGAATCTGGTGCTGTGTGTGGGAAGATTCAGGTAGTGCTAATAAACATTTCTTCCACAGGTCTGTCAGATACCAACACTGTACCCAGAAATACAAGAATGATACTCAGTACTGGTACTGTTTACATTGGTATTGTATGACATTGCGACTGATGCAGTTGCTCTGAATAATGAAGTATTACACATCACTGTTGCCCACACTGTCCTCCAACATATAACTGTCTAGGAAATCTGTATACGAGTGGTGTAATACAAGGTCAGAATGCAAAAGCACAGGGGATTAATAAGATAAAAATCAGGTAGGAGATATACAGCAATATCTATATAGCAGACACAACTGTGATGGACAGTGTTTAAGTTGTAGCAGACACAACCATGGTCTGAATCCCGGGAGTGGAAGTAGGCTGCATACAGAATCATACCCCAAAACTGTACAGATGAGGCCAGAATGTCCAGTATATGGGCCCATATCTGCTGCCTGTCCCCCTGGCCTCCTGGTAAGTCAGTGGGATGATCCCAGATGTTTAGCCAACCAACAGGGAATACAAGTGATTGTACAACTTCTATGAGAACAAACCTGTCACTGTAGCAACCCCCAAAACTGTTAGGAGGCTATTATTTCAAGTATGTCCTATCTACACTCCCATGTTGTCAAGCTGTGACCAGAGTATGTACAGTAACAGAGTGAGATGTATGTCCATAATACTAATGTGGAATCTGGAAGTTTGTGTGGCAACATTCAGGTAGTGCTAACAAACATTGCTCCCACAGGTACATCTGATACAAACACTGTGCTGAAAAATAAAGACCATTATAACCTGTACTGGTACTGTTCGCACTCATATTGTAGGGAATTGTGAGTGTTGCAGTTTCTCTGAATAATAAAGTATCACTGATCACTGTCACCCACACTGTGCTACATAATATAACTGTGTAGGAAAGCATGTATATGTGTGTGTCAGGTCACTAAAGGTGGAAAAGGGCAACATTCTAGATATGTCCAGGCATACCAGCATGTGGTCAACACATGGCCAGAGTCCGTGCAGAAAGAGTTGGATAGCTATTTGCACAATATCAACCCGGAATCTGGGAGTATGTGTACAAACAGTTAGTTAGTTAGTGTTAACAAACATTCCCTCCACAGGTACACCAGGTAAGAGGTGTATACTACAGCTAAAACCAGTTCATGTGTAATGATGACGACAGCCATATCACTGTCCAAACTATGGTTATAGGGTAGTGTAGTAAGACTTGTAAGGTAGAGATAACAGCACTGACTAGGAAAGTAATGTGGACTACAGGAATATACTAGTTGTTAATTGAATATGACATCTTTCTTTCCCCCCAACAATATCTCCAACAATAATCAACATACCCACCCCAACTGGTATGTAATGACACCTATGTTCTGATAATGTCCAATTGCTTGATAAATATTTTAATTGTTCCCATGCATGTGCTATATTGAATTATTCCAACATTGGTGGCATGGTGCCATCAATGTACCTGCATGCTGTTCTTATTACCACTGTGCTCCCATATATGCATGTGTTCTGTTGGCTATGCAACTGTTCCATATCTGGTGTCTGGGTTAATGGGAATATCTATGCATGCTATTATACCTAACTTTGGAATGTGTTGACTATTACTAACCCACATATGATGATGACATCTAAACACTATAGCACGCTTGGGAAGGCCGGTCCCAGTGGACGCACCTCAGCTGGCCATGGCAACGGGCACCAGCATGTCTGGGGCCCAACCCGGGACCTCCCTGCTCATTGGTCTTGCAACACCTTCAGGTGGAACCACCTAAGGGGATGGGTTTCACCCCCCTGGGAGCGGGCACGGACAAGCACCTGTCATCTGTCGCCATGTCAGGGTCGTGGTGCATAGAGAGATCAACCAGCAGCTTGGTGATCTTCTACACCAGTTTGAGGGCCACATGTCACAACTAGAGCATCAAGCTGGCTCTGCGACTCAGCCCCCAGCACAGCCACCATTCGGGCTGTGAAGATGCAGTGGTGAATGCCCATGGGTGGGGACCTCAGTCCCACTGTTTCCACTAAGGGACTCATGGGCTTCCGATTTCCCAACACCCCTCCCCATCAAGGTGTTTACCCCCCCACATGTGTCATATACCACCCCTGTATGCGTCTTTTTTGTCTTGTCTGTTACCCTACCCAACCTACCTTCCCAAATATGTTTACTACCCCTCCCCAACATCCCACTCTCACCTGAAAAAGAAAAAGGCAATCTGTTCCCACAAAAAAATCTCGGCCCATACATAGCTGCCCATTTTGCACATATGTCCACTGGACACATGTAATCCGCTCTAATTGGCATCGCAACTTATTATTGTTGTCCTTAACCCCTCCCAGGGGTTTGAGTGTCTAAATTTACCTCCAAATTCAGTGCATATGCACAGCTGTTACTGTAGAAGAAATGGGCAGCTATAGACCTTCCCTACACCCTTTCTGCAAATCCTTGCCTAGTTTCCCTACTGTCTTTCCCTCTTTGTGCCCCCTTTTTTCACCACTTTCCTATCAACCACTTTCTCTTTTCTTTTAAAGAAATTAGCATGGGTGTAAGTGGGAGTAAGCACTTTTAAGCAGCAGTAAGCGGGTTTAAGCCTGTTTGTGTGGAGGTAAGCAATGCCTACACTGGTTAAGCAATTTAGAAGCTAACTGAGTATAACAAACTGTAGCCGGCAGTTAGCAGTGCTTACCTCCGTGCAAACCCATGCAAACCTGCTTACAACTGCTCAAAAGTGCCTTAAAAAC
>NC_056728.1:716830709-716870709 GCF_019279795.1 Protopterus annectens
AATAGGAGGACTGTGTGTACTATCATTGTGCAACCACACCTGTGTGTGTGGGTGTGGGTGTGTGTGTGTGTGTGTGTGTGTGTGTGTGTGTGTGTGTGTGTGTGTGTGTGTGTGTGCATCCTGGTGGTTAGTTAGTTAGTTTGTCTGCAGGGTCACTCTGGTGAAGTGGAGGGAGGTAGATGCTTGTAGGATGTGTGTGTGCATGTGTGTTTGTGTGGGTGGCCATGTATGCACATGTTGAGATTGTGGAGTGTTCATATAGCTGTACCTCCCTTTTGGGACCATGCAGTACATGGACATGGACTGCCATATACACACCAGGAATACCTGTCATGTGTGTAATCACATGACAACAAATAGTATAATATAGTCTGTAGCATGGAGCAGACATCAGAGAGAAGGTAGACACCAGGTGCACCCGTAATATCGCAGTCAGCAGAGAGGTCACCTACAACCCACATATGCACCACTACAGATGCATAGGGGAAGTACTAATAAACACCAGGGAGTGTATCCAAATATTACAGTTGGCACATGATAGGCTGAAGGAGCAGCATATCTGGCATGTACTGAGCATTACATACACATGACACACCAGTGCGAGATATTATGGATACAACATAGTAGTCCAGAGATATAGGGGCCATGCACATCATGTCCAGACATACAAAGGGTGCATACCAAATGAAAGCAGTGAGGCCATGTAAAACCACTACACATAGGTTAGGCAGGTAAAGTTGCAACAGGCCTTGTGTTGTGGCCGCTTGTGTGGGTATTTAGAGGACTGAGATGTTCATGAGTAGTATCAATGTGTGTATGTTAACAAGTGTGTACACCTGTTAGTTGTGGTGCACAGTACATGGCAGGGTGCAAACAGGTGCACAGCAATACTGTGGGACTGTCTGTAAAGCCATGGACAGGTAGGTATTACAGACATGTGTGTGTGTGTGTGTGTGTACAGTTAGGCAATGCTGGATGGGTTTTGAAGTGCATTTATTGTTTTCCCCCACAGGTGGCAAGGTGGGTCAGGGTCCCTGCTGCATGCAATCTGATGTTGGTGTCCATACAGACACCAAAGATGATGATAGTACTGTTGAGGCACAGATGAGGTTGTCAGGGGCCAACACTGCGCCAACATTTGACATCCCCCTTCTAGCCACCCCAACCCCACACACAGTTTCAGTGTCTACACATACCCCATCACCTGTAGCCATAGCGGAGAAACAGCTGGCGTTTGGTGGCAGTGCACAGGGAAGTGTGGTAACCATGCCTACTGTGTCTGGTCACAGCAGGCATAGCCATATATCTGGCAGGGCACTACATAGGCAGAAGTCCCAGGGTGCTCATGGTAGGGCTGCTGGACATCAAGCTCCTGGCATAGGTGACATAGCTGGTAACAGTAGGTGCATGTTTGAGGCTGTCATGGCAGTGCAGGCACATATGGAATGTTACACCAGACAGGGCCTGAGTCTGCAGAGGGTTGCTCTCGCATCTGTAAGCGACAACCTCTGTTAACTGTCGGGTGCCATCCATGCTTATACCAAGCTCACAGATAGATGGCATGTTGAGATGATGTCCCTCATTGGCTGTGGTGTGTCTGTGCTTCAACGTATGGTGGGGATGCAGTGACGTCCGCATGGGCATGGGCCAGCAACAACAACAACTGGCAGTCAACATCGACATGCTAGGACACCAAAGGGCTCCTGTAGTGACAGTAGCAGCCCCAGCAGTGCGGGGGGAATGCTGTGCACACCACAGCAGGAGGGACCTGGTACCAGCGGACAATTGTCATCAGCAGGTGAGAGTACTACATTGAGGCCTGTACCTGGATGTGCCTGTGGAACCCCTGGCAGGCACAGTCCACATGTCCATGGCCAGAGGCAGTGAACTGTACACTCTGCCAGGTATGGTCTGTAGCTGTCCATAAACACCTGTATAGGGCAGCCACATGGCAGAACTGCATGCATGCATACCCACACACTATGCAAACACACCTAGGGCAACCCCATACCTATGCACACCACATCATCTCGCCCAGCTCTCCACAGTACACCCCTCACCCACACACATGGTGTCAAATGTATAGCCCACCCTCAGCCTCTGGCAAACCAACATCACACCCTGTGCATATGATGATACCTGTGCCACATCCCTATCATCCATACCGTCAATGCAGGGACAGACTGATATGGTTCTGATGCACATGGTGACTGTACTACAGTATACCACAGTACTGCAGTGTAACATGTTGTAGGGAGTAGAGTGTAATGCAAATATGGCAGGTGGTGTAGCTGTCCAGCAATGATGCATTATAGTTGTTAGTAACACTGGATGACTGCAGTCCCTATAATGTTATCCATTTGTGTTACAGGTGTACATGTGTCAGCATGAGGATGGCCTGCAGTAATATTCCACAACGGGGTATGTCACTGTGGTGACAACATGGCTGTGACATATCTGGGGTACAGCTGAACACATGTCACAGGTTACTAAAACAGTTATTACCTGTGCCACATGGATGGGTGGCCCACTGAGGCATGTATACCCTGCAACCTGATGTAGACCCATCCACATACATGCACACTGTTACTTGGCAACACGGGGGTTAGACCCCTATCTAGCTATGTAGTGATACTGAAGTGTGTTGCTTGCATTGTACACACCACACAGTATTTAGGGTGAGGTGTGTCCCAGGTTACATGTTACATCCCCAGACATGTACAGTATGCTAATGGGGGATGTGATGGGTATATTTAGACAATACGTAGTATAACATACTGTCATATACACATTTACAGACACATAACAGCCAGACACACATCCAAGATACCACGACATATCACTGCCAACTAACCTGACCATGTGTCCAATATGTTACAGGTAGGCTGCACACAGCACATGCATAACTGGTTTGGATTGTGATAACAGTTACCTGTATGGTTGATGGTGACAGTGGTAGCCATAATGTGGTATGTGGGACATATACCGGGTGTACCTTGGTGTAATGACAGCATACATAGCACCCACATCCCCCAATGGATATTGTACTCCCTGAAACCCATGATGACACTCTGCCATACCCATCATCACACATTGGCCACAACTGTGATACAACCCATAGTATACCCCAACAGTGGTACTACAGGGATATGCATCTCATGCACATGCCACATGCATAGTAGGGTGTTGCATTGTCATGCCTCACCTATGGGCAGCAACAACACTATCTGTACTACTGTGTGGCAATGGGTATTGTAATAGGAGTATGTGGCCTTGGAATGCTGTACCCTACAGATATATGGACATGCACACCTACACACACATGCCAGAACACAATGGGTATCCCATGCCTATCACCCCATTTGTAAAACACTGTTGTGCTGGTACTGCAAGGTACGTGTAGCCAGTATGGGGGGAGCTTAACAGGGTACATGTAATGTCCCATACAGCAGGAGCCACAACTGACTATGGCAATGGGTGTTGTGTTGGTTGTGAAGGCCCTCATGGAATTCCCAAGTACAGGTGTGCTAACACACGGACACTGCTATACTCAGTCATGCACACATACACATGTGTCAGTACAGGGGTGTATCCCGGCAGGTTGTCATAGCTGTGTACCTAGCTATTGTCCAAGGGGATGGGTTGTGTAGGGGTTGTGTGTACAGTGTTATCCTGCCACTTACCAGGTGGCAGCAAGCATCTATTGACAGACACTACTGCTGTGACCCTCAGGGTGTGAATGACATGCATCATCCAATCCTCCAGGTGCCTCCTGCACATGGCCACTGAGGTGATCAAGTTGACATGTATGCAACATGCATTACAACACATGGTTATTGTCTGTGATAGTGACCTGTACCCAAGCATGCTCGATTCACTGTGGTAGCATAGTGGAGGTACCTGTGGCATGTGGTGTGTACAGGGTGACATCTCCTATATGTGCCACTTCTTACACAGCTGGGCAGACATGTCAGTGTCAATCAAGCTTAGGTTGCCTGTACATATCCCAGCTGAATACCTGCCATCTGCATATCTGTATAGAGACTGACAGTCATCAGCTTGGCAAGTAGCTATGCAGTAACATGAGTGTGTTGACAGATAGATATCTGATAACAATATGTATGCCATAACTACATGTCAGAAGCCCTCAATAACATGTGTTGTACAGGCGGTAGTCTACAGTTGCATTCCACATGATGGATCATTACCCAGTAAGGGGTATATACTGTGACACAGCTCACACACGAGGGATACAACAGAGATGCCTCAGAGTCCGGCTATGCCTGCAGGTGTGCCTGTTGTCAGTACTACATTTAGCACTCTGCTCTTGCCTGGGTAAGCACTGTCAACAGCAGTACTGCCATGATACACTACATGCCAGTGTGACAGCATGTACCCTTGGCTACTACTCCTGTATGTAATGCATTCACATATATAACAGTGCTGTACAGGCCTCATATATGTCTGTGTCCCACCCATGATACTCACACTCCTTGCTACTGTAATGACAGCACATAGGCACATGTATTGTACATGGCATTACATACACTTATCACAGATATCATTACCCTGCTATGTTATCAGACTGGGTGGTGTGACCTAGTTACCAGGGCTAAGCCATGCTTAGCAAGTCTCAACAATGCTGCAATATGACAGGTGAGTGGATTTACACACTGGTAAGCAAAGCCTACTCTATGTAAGCACCTGTATTTTTACCCATAGCTTAGCACTGTTTAGTTTCACGCAAATCCATGCAAACATGCTTAAAGCTGCTCAAAACTGCCTTAACCATTCTGTATCCAACAGCACTTGCTCTGCCCAGCAACAAAATGACAAGTGTTTGCAGGGCTTGAACCCAGGACCCTGTACACTAAAGTCACAACACTTACCCACTGCACCATGACCACTGTGAAGACAGTTGTTGTTTTACCAATAGAGCTGTGAATACACACACAGAAAAGTAAATAGTGTGGGAAGAAATAGCCAGGAAATTGTTATGGCTAGGCTTGTATAGGCCATAGGGCTGATAGCCTAGTACCAACCTATGAACCTATGAACCTATATTGAGTAGTATTGAACAATTGCCTTTACTTCCTAAATTGTGTAGTCCTTGTTATTAATATGACTGTGGCATCACATATGTTCTTTTATCTTAATGTACACATAGCAGATACATACTGTGAGATACATCTGGGAGGTATACACAACCATGAGGTTTACACATGACAGGAATATAGTTATATACATATAATAGTTCTAGAGATGTCTACATGTAAATACACATGTATACTCATACATATGTCTGTATACACATCTGTATAGTGCAACATATATATGGCCATGTGTACGTCTCTTTGTGTATATATATATATATATATATATATATATATATATATATATGCACATATATGTATATATAGATATATGTATATGTATATATATATATATATATATATATATATATATATATATATATATATATATGTAGCTATAGGTATATATAGCTATATATGTATGCACATCCTATGTGTACAGTTATGCCTAGTTATGTTAGTATATATGTAGCTGTCTACAACTATATGTGCATACATATCTATTCTGATATACCTACTACTGTCAATATATATGTAGATATCCATACGTATACATGCATATGCATCTCTATCTGTATATGTGTAGACATATATTGCTCTGTGTATGTATATATCTGAGTGTTTATATGTATATAGATGTACATATACATATCCATCTATGTATAGCGATATGTATATGTGTATATATATCTATATAGATATATGGATAATTAGATATACATATATATTCACCATATGTCCTGAACATGGAGTGGAGCCCTACCTCAGCCCCAGTAGTCCCAACTTCGCAGTGCAAGGGGATTTTAGGTATGTATTGCAGGTATATTTGTAGACTATTGCTACTGTAATAGGGATTGTCTTTGCAGACATGGTGTGTGTGGGAGGTCACATCTGCTTTTAACATGTGCACCATTGGCTACTGACAGTCATCCTAAGGACATCATAGTATAGTACCACTGCTAGCACAGTAATAGTTCTGTGGACTACCGCAGAGATATGGCCAATATATGTGGACAATCTGACACACTCTGGACAGTCCAGAGATATACACAGAACCCCTTAGTGCAAGACATGTGGACCAAGCCTGACAATGTGGATGTTAACAGCCATGTAGATGGGTATAACACGTAACTACTGGTATACATATGCCCCCATAGGTTATGCATTCACACACCCCTGCCTGTCCTGACACATAATAACTGCTGGTACAGAGGTGCCACGGCCACATACTACGCATTAGTTATTGACATACATCTGTACAGCATCCCACTGCTTTGTCTGACATACATGACTGTTATGGTGGCCTGGCTGCAGTACATCTGGCAAGTAACTGGACATACAAGGTATACCAAAGAAACTCCAGTTAAATCCACAAGGCACACTGGAACACACACCAAGAAATCTCCAAAGAGACTCCAGGCAAGAGCAAAACTGAAGTCAAACTTGTTAAGCGACAATTTATTTCCACAAAGCTTTTCATTCAACTGATAGCTGAACTTCTTCAGACAAACAGACTCAACTCAACATTTGAATAAGAATGCTACGAATAAGCTGAAGAAGTTAAAGAGGGATATTGAAGCTTACAAGAACCACACCGCTTATTCAGTTTCCCCTCCCTCACAGGATAGGAAGTTTACAGGTTATCGTCAAGCACCCTTCCATGGCAGTGATGACGATGGGCATGGAGAGGTCCAAACTGCAGCATTAGAAAATATGATAGGGACTGCTTCAGGAGTTTCTTCTGGAGATGGTAATGGGCAGGTGTTTGTTGATGATGCAGAGTCTGAACATTCTAGAGCTGGGAGGGATAATGATCAGAGCCCTTTTCCGAATGGGGGGTAGAATCATCAGAGAAGGTACAACATAAGAGACCATTACAACATGAGAGGACAGAATTTTCGCAACAGCAACACATATGTGACCAACAAAAGGAAATGAAACACAGTAATGGTTTAAGGGTTATGTCGAACAGTGAAGGTGACTTTAAGATATTCAGCTTTTCCAGTCATAACATTGACCAGGTTTTGTGTGAACTTTTTTCTAGGGGCTTGACTTTTGTGCCAGCCCAGCACTTTGATCTGCCTAGAACGTTGATTGATCTTAAGTTGTTTACCAGAAAAATGAACTTGACCTTACTTTTGGGGAACAACAATTGTCCAGGTGGAGGTATGAGGGTACCTAGTACTTTCAACCCTCCCACACACCCGTCTCTTGTTTTGTTCAAACACGTGTGAAATAGACATTAGGAACTTATGCCATGCTAAACGTAACTGTAATATAAATATGTCTAGGGATGAACATGAGGCATTGCAAATGTTTAAATCATTACTGGTGTGTGTGTTGAAACCAGACAAGGGACGGGGTTTGGTGTTAATGGACATGGAAAATTACAATGAGAGGATGAGGAATGTGATTAGTGGTAAAACTTATGAGGCATCTAGTGTTAGTGAACTGAATACTGCTTATAAACACATTAATGGCTTTTTGGAGACCTCTTTTTGGAAGGTGTTATAGATGTAGAAATGTTCAATTACTTATCGGTGGTTTCACCGAGAATTCCCACCTTGTTTGGATTGCCAAAACTACATAAAAGTACCACGGACCTTCCAATGAAAGTCTTAGCTAATGCTAGGTTTTCCATCACATACACTAGTGCTAAACTTGTTGACAGTATTTTGAAAAAATATGTCAAGATGGAGACCCAGATTTGTAAGGATTTGTGGTCTTTTATAGCAGCTATCGAACAATGTCCTTATCAGGACAACATTGGTTTGTTGACTATAGATGTAACTGATTTATACTTTTCAATACCCCATAATTTGGGTATTGGTTGGGTGGTGGAGCGGATGCTAGCCCATGGAGCAGAGAGTAATGAAGTGCGTTTGGTACAGAAATTGTTGGATGTCATTTTAACCAAAAGTTTTGTGATGTTTGACAATGATATATTGAAGTAGGAGTGGCTATGGGCTCCCCGTGTGTAGCCAGTTTTGCCAACTTGGTTATGGCACAATGGGAACATCAGCATGTGTTGAACACACTTGGGATTAGGACTAAGGTCAAGTTTTACACAAGATTCCTTGACAATATTTTTCTTTTGTTTGATGGGGACAGAGCTGAGGTAAATAAATATATAGAAAAGATTAATAACAGTACTACTTTTTTGAAGTTTACCCACACTTTTGCGAAGGACAGCATAGCCTATCTAGATGTTTATTTGAAGAAGGATTTTGTAAATAAACATTTTGTGGCTAGCATCTATCATAAAAACCCATATTCTAACACAATGCTCCACTACTCTAGTGTCCACCCCCAACATCAGAAGAAATCTATAGTCAAGAGACAATTGGTTCGTGCTGCTCGGATGGTCAGAGGATGTTAGTTTTGTTGAAGAATGTGAGGTTTTGAAGGACATGTTTGCCAAGAGAGGTTACCCTGAGTCAATGATTTTGGAAATAATAGAGGAGATACAAAACAAAAAAAGAATGGGAGTTTACAAACCTATTTTGACAGGGCAAACCATGATGTCTAGTACCGGTTACACTAACACAGGCTCCCTCTCTGCTGTTTCCATTGATGAAAATAATGTGGAGGATAATGGGTTGAGTTTTACGATGAGATTTATTACCCCTTACAGTAGAGAGGCAGATTTAATAAAGTGTATCCTGGTGAGAAACTGGGGTTTGTTCAGTTTTGATTCTGACATAACAAGTAAATTGGGTGACAGACCGTACGTCACTTACAGAAAAGGTTATAATTTAAAGAGTATCATGGAGATGAATATTGGAATGTGTCACCGGAATGATGGGACTTTCAAGTGTGAGGCGTGCAGTTGTTGCAGGCACTTGGCAACTGGGGCCAGTTTTTCAATGGTTAACAAAACTTACAGGATAAAGGGAAGATATACATGCTCTTTGAGGTCTGTAGTTTACCTTGCTACCTGTCAGCTTTGTCCCGCATTTTATGTGGGCAAGACTGACAGGAAGTTGAAAGAAAGGATCTATGAGCATGTATACAGCATAAGGAAGGTTAGGTTAGAGAATGCCCTGGCCAAACAATGTAGTGAGAATCCCACTCACTCTTTTGTGTTTAGGGTTTTAAATCAAATTACATCAGATATAAAAGGGGGCCCTTACCAGTTACTGTTAAAGAGACGGGAATTGATTTGGCAGCTGAGGTTGAATTATTACAGAGCTCTGGGTCTTAATGACAGTGTGCATACTGAAATTAAGAAGTCTATTGAGATTGAGCAATGGCCATCTGATGTTTGTGTTGATGGTAGTTGCACATATATTGGTGTGTACGTATTTCCATTTGCCTACATGTTCGTACGAGATTTAAGCAAGCATTATATTAACAGCATGTTTTTATAAATCTTGAAATCTGAACATTGGGGTAACATTTCATGATTGTTTGATTTTTTACTGGATTAGGTTTATTTTATATTAGTCTAAGTAGGATTTTTACATGTCCAACATTTGAGAATGTTGGTTTTTATTTAGTAGGTAATATTTGATTGATCGTGTATAAAAGTTTTTAATTTTTAACTTGCAGTTTAGTCATTTATGGCGTAGTCCTTTTAAATGTTAATTAGTTTTAACATGTGTTTGTAAAGGGAGATGTATATATGGGTGTGGTGATGTTTGTTCTGTTTGTCTGAAGAAGTTTGGCTATCAGTTGAACTAAAAGCTTTGTGGAAATAAATTGTTGCTTAACAAGTTTGACTTCAGTTTTGCTCTTGCCTGGAGTCCCTTCGGAGATTTTTTGGTGTGTGTTCAGGTATCTGGACATGACATCTCACTAGGTAACATGTAACTGCATATATAGCAAGCTCTACAGGCATGTCACAGCACAGCATCATGGACACCTATGTGAAAGTGCATAACCGCAACCAATGTGAACACAGCCACATATGGTAAGCTAGCATACTATTACAGTATATGGACTATCTATTCAATACCATCCTCATATGTGCCACTCACACACTAAGCCTACATATACTGGGCCACTACACAGTGTGGTCCAATGCCTGTCTGTGGTATAGGACATGTGTGTGTTTGTCCCTGCAAACATGTAAGTCGATAGGGTAACATACAGTGGAGCAGCATGTAACATCAGATAGAACAGGACCAAGAACAATGACAGCTACCACAGTCTATACACAGGCCAAGGTACATATTAACAATACACACACTGTTGAGTACATATTAAGAATACACACACTGTTGACAATCACCATAAGTACACAGACCTCAGTACTGTACACACAACCACAGAATGTCCAGGTTATGTCATCAAATATAACCCCTACTATACATAACATGTGTAGCAGACTGATATCTCATTGGCTTGTTATCAGATATGATTTCAATTAATATGGTTTACAGCACATATGCACCTCTTACTGCATGATATATGTACAGAGGTTGGCAGAGTTGTAACTGGAGGCACAAACACAGGGCCATTATTGACATGTTGCTGTGATAACCTCATACGTTTACTGTTGTAACAGGGTTTGTTGCAACATATGTCCTATGAAGGATATGAAGTCAGTAACTCTCACTGCTGTCACCATCTACAGATTGCAATTCTCACACTACCTTCTGCAGTTCACAAATAGATGCTATGTGGGTAAAACAGGAAGCAAAAGGCACCACACACTGCCCAGTCTGCAGATGACCCTACTAATGGGAGTTTCCTCATAAACATAGCACTGACATGACAGGTATTAAAACATGTAGGACAGCCATATCCACACACATCCTGTTAAACCAACATTACCCCAATTGCAGTATAGCAGCACTTACAGTCTGTAGTCAAGTCAGGCACATACGCCTCCAGTGTGTTGGCATGTTTCCACAGTGTGTGCTGTTAGAGGTAAATCCCCAATCCATCTATTATGCTGTTTGTCAAACAACAGATCTATTTCCTGCTCACAGTGAAAGAAAAGGCCCAACACCAACATGATGTTCCTAGATACTGGAGTGTGTTTCCATGAAATTGGCTATGGGAATGTTACCACAGCTGTTCCACATGCAATCAGCTAGAGGAGGGCTGCAATTCATGCAGAGGCCGTCAGCTGATCATGAGCATCACTTACAATACACATGCTGCTGCTTAAGCAAAGCAGGTGTAGGTCTCCACATCCACCAGAGAGGGAGTGAGAAAGGAAGACAGAGGCAAAGTAAAGTCAAGGAGGGGTGGGAGAGTAAAACTTAAGCATGTTTGTGTCACACACCTACTGGCACAGGGTATCAACCCCCTAATGACTATGTAGTGCTATCACATTTCTATGGAGTTATTGGATGCACCACATAGGTTACATGTTGAGAAGCGCTCAAAACATATATGTGATGGTGAGTGGCATCTGCAACAGGGATATGGTAGCTATATGGTAGGTGTACTACATGTGCCTGTCCGCATGAACAGGTGCCGGTATCAACAGAGCCACAATCTCACAGGGACACACACACACACTGACACACATGGCAGGGCCAGGAATACAAATCATCACTAGTGAGATTGCCACAACACATTACTGTACAGGTATCACATGCACCACAGGTGTCATACAGAGGTTATATGGGAAAGGGTATGTGGAGGCATCTCACATTGGGCAGCATGCCTCAGTATTCCAGTGGGGGTTGTATTGTGTGTGAATGTGATCATACCCATAATACAACACACACACACACACACACACACACACACACACACACACACACACACACACACACACACACACGGTGCAAGTACTGACATGCATGGGTGCATTGCTTCATGGATGTGTAGTGGTCCACTGTGCCAGACAGCTATACAAGGCTAGGTGATGGGTATAACTTGGCATCAGCACACATGACACTGGTGTGTATTGTGGCTCAGGAGTGTAGTTTCAGGATGTGCCCACACAGGTGGATATTGTATTCACCATGCAGTCACCTGGGTGACTATTGTATGTGGCCAATGCTGTGCATTGCTTGCCATGTATGTGTTCCTTAGTCCGTGACATGGATGTTTTCTGGGATGTGCACACCTCCCATATGCATGTACAGTGATATGTGGAACTGTACCTGGGGTGTCTGGCCCATGTTGTGTACACAGATTATCATCAGATGTGCCAGTCCTGGCCTCATGTATTGGGAACTGGTAATGGACAGCAGGGTTACCCTATACCTAAATTGATAGCATGATACTGGCATTCCCTGGTGTCAGTGGCATCTGTCCATACAGGGCATATTTTCAGGCATGGTATGTCCTTTGTGGGTCACATTTGATGGCACCGCAGGTATTGCAGGTGTCCAGTGGGGAACATGAGAAAGGTGCACTGTCGACATGTAAGTGCCTATTGGACAGGATGGACAGGGTGCCATGCACTCTGTAGCCCACTGCAATCACACCATAGTTACTATCAGTGGGCAATATGCAGGGTACTACCAACATAGCGGCTGTTGCCTAGGCAAGAGTGTGTGTGTGTATGAGGCATGGGTTGAAAGTCTTCTCTGGGTAATACTAGGGTTTCTCCCTTTGTTTGCCTGGCCTTGATGTCATATGGAGGGGTATGGATTTGCACCCAGCCTCTCAGCTATTTCACATCTGTTATCCCTGTATGGTGGACATTGTGATATATACTAGGGCCACCATATAAAAAATTTGCAAAACCCGCTCCACATTGAGCCCAGTTGTTACACACTCACAACCACCTCCACACAGAATACAAGTTACAAACACAGACAGATAGACACACACACACACACACACACACACACACACACACACACACACACACACACACACACACACACAAACTTGTCATGTTTGGGATTAGAACTTCTACCTAACTAGTGTATTACAATACAGCACTACGCAGTTATGGGACCCGTCATGGAGATTACTGGAGTACTCCTTCCCCAAAGGTGTATTTCACATAGAATGACTTCAGCAGGATTGCCAAAGTAGGGCATTTGAATTGTAGTGTTTATGTGGCTAGGCTAAAATGCATTGCTCCCTACACAGACATTGAAACACACACAAAATATCCACAACTGACATGTGTGGGTATAGAAGCCATAACAGAGTTCTATATCACACTACAGCATGAAGCTGTTATAGGATGCACCATGGGGATTACTGGAGTACTTCTTCCCCAAAGGTGCATTTCACAATGAATGACATCAGCAGGATTGCCAAAGTAGGGCATTTTAATTGTAGTGAGTGTGGCTAGGCTAAAATTCATTGCTCCCTACACACACACACACACACACACACACACACACACACACACACACACACACACACACACACACACACACACACACTTGCCATGTCTGGGATTAGAACTCCTACCTAACTAGTTTATCACACTACATCAGTACACAGTTATAGGATGTGCCACAGAGATTACTGGGTTACACTTTTCCGAAAGGTGTATTTCACAGTGTATGACATCAGCAGCCTTGACAAAGTAGGGCATTTGGACTGTAGTGAGTGTGACTAGCATAAAAAGCATTGCTCTTTACACAGATGGTGACACACACAGTTATCATGTCTGGGATTAGAACTCCTACCTATCTAGTTTATTACACTACAGCAGTACACAGGTATAGGACACACCATGGATATCACTGGGCTGCAGCTTTCCAAAAGGTCTATTTCACAGTGTATGACATCAGCAGCCTTGCCAAAGTAGGGTATTTGAATTGTAGTGAGTGTTCTTAGCCTAAAAAGCATTGCTGTCTACACAGACAGTGACACACACACACACACACACACACACACACACACACACACACACACACACACACACCACACACAGTTGCCATGTCTGGGATTAGAACTCCTACCTAACTAGTTTATTACACTGCAGAAGTATGCAGGTATAGGATGCGCCACAGAGATAATTAGGCTGCAGCCTTCCCAAAGGTGTATTTCACAGTGTATGACATCAGCAGCCTTGACAAAGTAGGGCATTTGAATTGTAATGAGTGTGACTAGTCTAAAAAGCATTGCTCTCTACATAGACAGAGACACACACATGCACACAAGCACACACACACACACACACACACACACACACACACACACACACACACACACACACACACACACACACACTTGCCATGTCTGGGATTAGAAATCCTACCTAACTACTTTATTATACTACAGCAGTACACAGGCGTAGTACGCACCATGGAGATTACTGGGCTACAGCTTTCCAAAAGGTGTATTTCACAGTGTATGACATCAGCAGCCTTGACAAAGTAGGGCATTTGAATTGTAGTGAGTGTGACTAGCCTAAAAATCATTGCTCTCTATACTGACAGAGATACACACACACACACACACACACACACACACACACACACACACACACACACACACACACACACACACACACACACACACACACACACACACACACACACACACACACACACACACACACACACACACACACACTCACAGTTGCCATGTCTGGGATTAGAACTCCTGCTACTTAACTAGTTTATCAAACTACAGCAGTATGCAGTTATAGGAAGTGCCTTGGAGATTACTGGCCTACACCTTTCACAAGGGTGTATTTCAAAGTGGATGACCTCAGCAGGCTTGTCATAGTATGGCAATGGGGAGGGCAGTATGTGTGCATGGGTCATAACTCATTCATCTAGAGGTTGACACACCACATGCGGGCACATGCAGGGTTATATTTTACAGGTACATGTATACAGCTGCTAGATGACTACTTCCTTGTACAGTCATGTTGCACAGCTAGCACTTGCACTACATAGTCCATCATGCTGACAGATACCAGTGGCTAAGGTCTACAGTGAGTGACATCCGAAGCTCATATGGTTTTAGCCATTTGGCTGTGTGCTGGTTGGGACAGGCCTCATAATGGATGACCCCTTGTGACAGTCACTCTATTCCACACATCTGTGTACATCTACTTTTGGCTTATTATAGTGTGTTGTCCTTGGATATATGCCTGTATTCCTATCCAGTGTGTGTGCAAAGCATGAGTGCTGCATACTGAGGAGTGTCTGCACTAACATCTGCAAATGCCAGATATGTCTGGTCCACTGTTGTTTGCAGACATGGCCTTCATTTGTGTGAGCATGCCCAGTATGACCTTTTCGGTATGTTGTTGGTTGACATTGCCCTCATTTCTCTAAGTGTGTGAGCATGCCTAGTATGTCCTTCTGTATTGCATGTGTGGATCGATTCCAGGTAGTTTGTACTGCAGTGCAGACCTTTGTGTTGTACACCTAAAGGTAGCATACTGTTCCTGCAGGGTATCTGTCAATCACTTGGCAATATGGCGACAAACAGTGCAGGGGATAGTGTGTACTATAGGTGATTGTGTCTGTGCTGCTTCAGCTGCATGATACTGCTGTTAGCAGAGATATTCAGACATGTGCACTGTTATTCACACTGATGTTTTCTGTCCTCATGTACTGTCAGGCGGACATTCTTTCTCACAGTCATGACTTGGGGACAAGGGTGACTGCAGCTGTGTCTGTTATTGTGGGCAGACACCTACGTATTCATGGTACATTATGCTATTCTGAAGGGGGAGCTGCAGACACCTGGTTCTGGGTTTGTGTATCCAGTTCAGCACCTTGTAAAGTGGTAGCAGAGGATACCATACTTGTCCGCCCATCAACATGGCAGTATGGCCTTATCTTGCTGTGGCAATACCTCACAGCTGTACAGATTTGCCCATGTTAGCCAGAGGCAGGGGCCATGGCTCAGGACATTTACCCTATTGTGGTGTAAAGGCAGGTGTGTAGCCACCCATTTATGTGTTTGCAGCCAGGGATATTGTGCATGCAGCTTGATGTCGGACTCTCCACATTCCATGCTGCCCATGCTCCCACACCCCCTCTGTTATTCTAAACTCTTCCATACATTATGCATACATTCTCTGATACTTTCCCTAAGGGTATCACCACATCACAGGTGTGTGTTAGGGGTCTATATTAGAACATCGAAGTTTCAAAACTTCAAATGTTCTAATATTGACACCTATTTAGTGAAAGCTGAAAATATAGAAACAAGAGAAAAGAGATTTTTTTCCTAGGGAAAGAATTTGGTTGTCCATTTCTGTTGCTTCGGTATTTTCAGCGCTGTGGTGGAAGGTTATGGGTTGGGCTCAGGTAAGTGTGCGATTGAGTGTGGGTTAAGTTAGTTAGGTTTAGGGTGCGGGTTAGGTATGTGTGCGATTGTGTGGACGTGACAGTTAGGGCGGGTTAGGTGAGTTAGGGTTAGGGTGCGGGTTAGGTATGTGTGCTATTGTGTGGATGTGAGGGTTAGGGCGAGTTAGGTGAGTTAGGGTTAGGGTGCAGGTCAGGTAAGTGTGCGATTGTGTGGACGTGAGGGTTAGGGCAGGGTAGGTGAGTTAGGGTTAGGGCACGGGTGAGGTGAGTGTGCGATAGTGATGGACCTTAAGGTTAGGGTTTGGGTTAAGGTAAGTGGATAGTTAGTGGTGTGTGTATAGTTTAGTGTAGGGTTAGGTGTAAGATTTTAGGTGTATGTGTGTGGATTGCTGTTTGTTTGGTGTGCTTGTGTTGTGTGTATGTGTTTTGGAACAGCAATTTTTTTTCCCCTAGAAAAAAATTGCTGTTCTGTATGTTCAATGTTTTCAGCTTTCGCTGAATAGGGGTCGATATTAGAACATTCGAAGATTTGAAACTTCGATGTTCTAATATAGACCCGTGTGTTAGTGTTGGTCCACAGTTCATGCAGTGGGACATGGTGGACATGTTACTGTGGTTTGTCCACATGGCCTTGTATATGGCTTAAATGTAGTGTGTTATATTGTTATTTGGGTGTCCATGACATAACATGCATTGGCAGTACTTGTGAGACACGGGTCTTTAGCAGGTGCCTGTGGGGCATTAGGTGTTGATGCAGGCCAGATGTGGCAGGCCATTGCATTAAGTCAGTCCTACAGTCCCAGACCACCATGCAGTATATTCCCCTGGGGTGACAGGGTAGATGTGATAGTTGTTCATGCCAATACCTTCTATCAGTCTTGATCAGGTGGTGTGGATGCTGGCAGGGTACTACCTACAGCTAGGGCCACACCTGCATGGGACACCTGCACTGCACGCTGCAATCGTCCACTATTGCCATATACAGTGGGGTTGTACTGTACCCATTCCCCACAGCAGGGATCTTACCAGAGAGGTGCATGTGAGTGGCTTTGCATGGCTGGGTGCATGTGTCCTATGGGCACTACTTGCATCTGACACACATATATGCATGGGGCATTGCAGTTATGCTGGCATGTGCAGGTACATCAACTGATTCCCAATACATTAGTCCTACCTCTTTTGTGATCTGCAGGTGTGCAGGCAGACATCACTGGTATCCCCTACTAAAGGTCCTGTTACTGTGTTGCATACCTATATGTACAAATCCAAGGGTGTCACCATTTCACAGTGACACAATATATACTGTATGTCTGGGGTACTTTACCCTGTGTACTGCTTATATATCTTTCCCAACAGCCATGTCATATCAGTCTATCAGATGGTGACACATATTACCACCATACATTTACAATGGCATACTGCTAGCATGTGTTATGCTGCTGGGGATTGTCTTTGGCACTGCATTCATGAGGGCTTGCCCCTGTTATCAGCAGTAGTGGGCAATAGCCACCAGGTCTTACCTCAACATGCATACATACTGACCACTCTCAAACATTTTGAAACACACACCATCCTAACACACAGAGACTTGTGTATTCTGCAAATGCTACAACCTATCCTGCTACCTTGGCCACCTCTGGCCATCTGTGCTCCACTCATATTATACCTACTCATACATGTTACTATGTTTCTACACAGGATTGGGGGAAGGGGCAGACCTGTCTGTTTCCACATGTCTGCATAGGCGTGGGGCACACCTGACTGTTACTACATTTCTACATAGGATTGTGGGCGGACACACCTGACTGTTTCTACATGTCTACATGGGAGTGGGTGGGGGGTGCACAGCTGACTTTTACTACATTTCTACATAGGGTTATGGAGGGATACACCTGACTGTTTTTACATTTCTACACAGGACTGGAGGGGGGCACACCTGACTATTACTACATTTCTACACAGGATTGGGGGGGCACACCTGACTGTTTCTACATTTCTACACATGATTGGGGGGCATACCTTACTGTTTATACATATCTACATAGCATGGGGGGTATACCTGGCACATGCACACATTTGCTATGACTGTACTGGTATGTCAGGTACTCCATTCCATTCTGTATTCTAACCTATCATACTGACTAGAGGCATATCAGTGTACTACAGATCTTAGCTTTGGTTGCCCTATATATTAGTGTCTGACTTCCTACCCTTCAGAACTAACATCCCACTGCCTGACCTGCTGTAGTCTGTCTGTGTAGGCCTGGGGGGGGACTTGGTATGGATTGGGTATGGATGGCCCAGTGCTGTTCCTGCTGCAGCTGTTTCCACAGGATCATATTGTGTAGCATGGCACATGCCATAACAATCCATACCCATAGGCATCATTCAGAGGCCATAGCACAGGCTCTGTTTTGGTTTGTCTACACCTGTCCTGCTGGCTGAGACTGTTTTTGGGTATTTGAACCTCCCTGACTGGCATGTGTGAGTCATATGGACACACATGTCACCCGTCACATTTCCTGAAGTGGGGTTTTGTCACCCTATGTAGTACTGGCTACTGTGGTGACTCCACTATGTATTACAGATGTCATGGTGCCACTATGGGTGTCTACTATCTGCTGCCATAACATTCAGCCACCCAATTCCCTTGCATGCTCACATCCATACCATACATAGAAGTAATGACACATTCTACTCCATTTGGCAATTGGTAGGTTGATTGACTTACCTTGTGGGTGTGCCAGGATTGAGGATGGTACTGGGGGCTGTCTCTGTCAGATGCACATAGTACACTCCCTATACATGGTTGAGCACAGGTAGTGTCATGTTTGGCATCCCTTTTACTGTATGTGCGAGTCAGAGAGAGGTGTCATTCCCTGGGTCCCTATTGTGTCAGTGTATGTGCTATGCATTGTCTCTTTACCATGGCCTGAGCATACTGGGCACACATCCATCTGCCTACTGGGGCAGGCTCAGGTTGTTTCTCGTCCAAGTCACTCTGTGCCTGTGCAGGCCTTGGCATTGGTTGGGGGGGGCGGATTGTGTGGCCCTGCTCTGTGCTGTTCCTGCTGCAGCTGTTTCTGCAGGCTCATATTGTGTAGCATGGCACATACCATAATAATTTGAGTACATGTAGCTGGTGAGTACTGCAAGGCTCCACCAGATGTGTCCAGACACCAGAACAGTGACTTGAGCATCCTAAACACATGCTCTATTATAAGTATTGTCTGTGCGTGTGCCTCATTATGGCGTTCTTGTTTAGGGGTGTGTGTGCATTTCTGATGGATGTCATCAGCCACGGCTCCAGTGTGTAACCACCATCCCCCACTAGGTGACCATAGGGGATGTCCCCGTTGGCAAATCTCTGGTAGAGCTGCATCAGATGCCAAATGTGGGAATCGTGATAGCTTCCATGGCAACCAGCACACACATTCATTATAATGCCCTGGGAATTGCAGACGACCTGGCAGTTGATGGAAGGAGGCCCCTGTGGTTGATGTAGGCCCTAACTTGATCACCAAGTGGTGCTTTGATGCATATGTGCATGCAATATATAGCACCCACTACCTCAGGGTATTCTGCTATTTGGTGGAAGAAATGCATATTGCTGGCCAACGCCTCACCGGTGTTGAGGAAATATACATATATACGTGCTCACTGGCATGTACTGACATGGCATCCAGGAAATGGTGGAATACTCTGGATGCTGATGCCTGTGGGATCCCCATGATATCCCCAGTTGAGCTTTGGGAAGTACCTATGGCCAGTATTCCTAGGCCTACACATATCTTGGTATCCACCGGGATGGGTTCCCCTCAGTCAGTTTGGTGTGTCAGGTGTGGCCAGCACAGCTCAACAATTTGCTGCAGGAGGTCCATGTACACCCTATAGCGCTCCACTATCTCCAGCTCATGTAGCCCCTGGTAGGTTACCTTGGGTCTGTACACTCATCTCCATCTCCTCACTGTGGGTTGATCAGCAGAAGTCACATCCTCACCACCCAGAGCCTCTTGCACATGTTGTTCTGCATTGCCTGCTGCAGCCCCTCTCATTTTGTAGTTTTGTTTGCTAAACATTCCCTGCTTGTATACACCAGTGGTATAGAATATGGGAAAACAGAGGGAAAGGTGTTTGCATAGTTTATAGTAGTGTTCTGGGCTGGGCTGGTCTGCTGCCTGTGTAATTGGCTGATTCTGATACATTTCACCTGCCAGCTATGCTAGTTCTCCTTGGTTACCTTCCTACTGCTGTTTTCCCTTCCCATTGCCTTCCTGTTTAAGCTCGGGAGTGTGCCGCACAAACAGAATGCTCAAATGTGCACAGTGCTGCTATTTCCTGGTTTAACTTTTTTTTCTTCCTTTAAAACACGGTGCACAGCACGCACACCCGCTTAGGCAGTGTAAAGAGAGCTAGGCAGATTCAGACACACCCCCTTGCTTAGCTGTGCTAAGCTAAGAGCAAACCCAAGCCACAGGGCTCCAATCCATTTACAGTATGCCTGTCACACACCCCCATGATGTCAGCTAACTCCTAGGCTTGCATCAAGCTATTCCTGCTCTTACACTGTTAGGACCTGAGTAGCATGCTGGGTTAAACTGGGATTCACTATCATTCCCCTCATTTGCATAGGATTGCCTGTTATTGAATAGCTACATGTCTACATGAGCCTCCCCCCTTAGCAACCACTGCTCACCGGCCATGTTGTCTTCTGCCTGCCATTGACTTTCATAGGTTCATAGGTATGTACTAGGCTATTGGCCCTAGAGCCTATATAAGCCTAGCGAAAACTGTACCCTGGCTTTCGCCACCCAAGAAAATTATTTCCCTGTGCCCCTGTTGAGCAGAGCCACAGAAGTGATCCTGGAGTGAATTTCCTATTTCCCATCAAATCATCAAGATTTTTCTTGAAGAGTGCTAATGAGGAGCTCTGTTTGACATAGATAGGTAGTCTGTTCCAGAGTATGGGAAGTGTCTGGGACAGGAATCTATCCTTCCAGCATGTTCTGTTTATTGTGGTGACAAGGTTTAGTTCCCTAGAGCATGTAGCTTGGAGGGATTGGGATTTCTTTAAGTGGAGCATGTCCAATAGCTCTGGGTTTGACATAGCTTTGTAGGTTAGGCAGAGATCGCCTCTGAGTAGGCAATATGTGACAGAGTAAAGCTGGAGTTGTTTGATGCAGTCCATGTAGGACATCTGTTTGAGGCCAGTAATCCTCTTTGTGAGGTATTTCTGTGGCCTTTCCAGTTGTTGTAGATGTCTTGTGAAGTACGTACCAAAAGGGGCATTGTACTCTATAATGGGTCTAATGAGTGATGAGTAGAGGGGAACAATGACCTCTTTTTTTCTGGATGAGAAACCTTTTGTAATGAGGTGAGCCATGTAGAAGGATTTCCTGACCACTGTGGCGATGTGATTATCAAAGAAGAGACTACTATCCACCTGTGTCCCAAGGTCTCTTATCACATTTTCGGCGTTCATGGCAGAATAGTGATTTTACTTAGGATGCTTATTTTAGGTTTATTTTAGTATTTTCCCCGATCCCGTTTGCACGCCGCTGCCCTACTCTTAAACAGCCAAGATCAGCTAAAAAAAATGTAAGTTGATTTTATTTTATTTTTTAGGCTGTTTGCAATGCCAATGGCCTTATACTTGGCCATTGGCATGCTTCCTGACTGATATGCAGCCTTTATTTTGAGCTGTCACAGCTCCGTTTTGGATTTTGCAGAAATGTACTCAGTTACTGAGTACATTTCTGCAGATTGCACTAGTCCTGCACACCGCTTTCAAGCTTCCTGGATCCCAAAGTCACCTCATTTGCCTGGATTTCTCCTGCAAATTGGGTGATTTGCATACAGGGGCTTGTTCCTTGCAGGACTAGTGCAGGAGCGCTCATGCACACCCCTGCACGGCAGACATATTGCCTGCTAGAGCTCCTGCACTAATCCTGCATGTCGTGCAAGGCATGCAGAATCCGGGGGTATGTCTTTAAAGTTTCTTGGGCTTTACTCAAACATCCAGGGACAGCACCTTCCATCCTAAATAAATGTTGATAAGTAAATTATACAGACTCTGATTCTAAGAACCCTTATGGGGAACTTGGAACCTTGACACTGCAAGGTCATCTGCTGGTGGCATCAAATATATCCTTCATCAAACTTCTTATCATCCAAAGTGGAAAACAATAACAAATTAATTATCTCAGAGTATAATTTGTTTCACTACTGACAGGCCAGGAATTTCTTATTTTAGCAAAAACTTCAACAATTACTTCTTCATAAACCAGATCAGCTATTCACGTGTATTTCAAAACAAATCATTTCTGTACTGGTTTCTGAAATCTATACATCTGAATTATGGCTTCTTTCTACTTGTCAAAAGTTTTGGTACATATGTGGCAGAATATTAGTGGATCTCCAAACAGGTGAGGAAAAGAATTGGGCTATGTACAAAACTCTTGCCCTACAATCATGCCTGAATGCAAGATCTCTAAGTAGAAACGGCAAAAAAACAGAAAGTTCTTAACGTGTGATAAATTGCACAGTATACTCCATTCAATTTCATATGCTTGTTGGATATGTAATGGCCCAGATGCCAGTGCCTGGATCCATGTAATGTGGTCTTGTTGGCACTTGAAATGCTTTTGTGCCACTGTCAAACATGTTTAAAATCTCTGGCCAAATGGTTTAATTCTGAATGAACAGAATGTCCTTTAGGGGTATAAAATCCCTAATGATATGGTAGTTATATATAATAGTGTTTTCTAAGGTGAGGTTGAGGGGAGAGGGGGATAAAGTTATAGCTGAATTTGTCTGCCACTAGGTTTGCTACATCTTTTGGTTTGGAATAGGTGGCTTCATTAACAATGAGTTCTGTACACAACTGTGTATTGCCTTTAAGGATGCAGGTGTATCTAAAGAATGACTTGTAGTTTTCCTTGGTGTAGGGGCCAAATGTACATAAACTTTGGCTTTGGTAGACTTTATTTTTCTGTAGTTTAAGGAAAGTGTTTTTATCCTGCTGGGTGCTACATCTCCTAATTTTCTCCAAGGGTTTCTTGTTTCTGATATACAGCCTATTGATGTTGTGATTCCACTAGGGTGGCTTGTTTTTTTGAATTAATTCTGCACTTATTCCTGGTGGGTACAGCTGCCTCTATGCAGCTATTAACATGCTTGCATGGCATTTTTGTGAACAGTTTCATATAACAAAAGTGTTCCCAGGGTTTATAGGCCTTGTTTTGTCAGGTTAGCACTTGGTGGTAGGAAGTTAGTATTAGAGTAATTCCTGAATATTAAAGGGTTAGCTGGGGTTCCAGATTTCATTTTCACTTTAAAGGAGACCATTTTGTGGTCAGACCATATCAGAGAGGATAATTACACTATGGGGTGTGCAGCATTCTTCCATGTTAGTGAGATCCAAATCCAGCATATTTGCATCCCTGGTCGGTATATTGACAATCTGGTCCTGGGTTTTTATGTTTACAACATGCAGGAATCTCGGTGTTTGTATGTCTGGTGCCATAAAATTCCCAGTTAATAGTGGGGTAATTTAAGTCGCCCATGAATATGATATTGAGTTAGATGGTGAGTGTTTCCAGTAAGCATAAATACATGCTATGGGTTTCCTAGGTCATACAGAAGGACCTATAGCTTGCTAGGAAATGGTATGGGATTTTGCCTATGGGGATTTGAACATGGAGAAGTTCAAGTGCATCAACCTATTTTACCAGCCTTGAGGTACATTCAGTTTTGATGTAAATTGAGACACCTTCACCTTTAGCTCCTGTCTGTGTACTAGCTGGTCTAAATGTGTGAAAGGCATTAGAACTTTGCACTGAAATTGTGCTCTCCACAACATTAAGCCATGTCTCAATGATTGCAGAGACATGAGCATTGTCTAGGGTGAGAGAGCTTGTAGGACTGGAGTTTCTTGTTTAAAGTTCTAGCACTAAGCAGTAACTCCTTTAGGTTTACTTGGTTCCCCGTAGGCATTACCTATTAAGGCACTATGGGGAGGACGACGCTTTAGCTAATATTTGAACACCTAGAGATGACACAATTATATCTAAGTAGGGATCCAGAATCACTCTCTGCAGGTGGTTTGGAATGTTGTGTCCAAAGAAAAAATTTAAAAAAATTCATTTTGCAAGTCACTCAAACTGTCTTTTTGGACAATATGCCTCACAGAATATTTTGAACAATATACCTCACAGGATATAAAAACTGTAAAGTTAGGATATTGAATTATAAGCTTCCGAGATTAGCTATGTACTGAGTAAAGACAGAATCACCAAGAGATAGAAACATGATTAAATATTGATGGGGATTATATTTTATGGCTCCTATACCCTTACTAAATTGCATATTTTCCCGAGATGTATCTGTGTTCAAAGACACAAGTTCAGCCGTACCTTTTTTCTTCATAATATGCAAGATTAATACTGACAAGGAATTGTATTTATTCTTTTTCTTCTCTACTATTTCTGCATCTCTGTCTCCTGCTTACTCTGTCTTTATGATCCACTTCGTATTAATTTGTATGCAATTTATCCTATCATCTTAACATTGTTACAGGGGATTGCCAAAATGGATTTACTATTATATGCTTATACTGTTTGTTCATGTAAGTCTAGAGATTATTAATACATTTTATTGTAGTATGAACATTTATTGCTGTATGTTTTGCAGTGCAAGAATACATTTGTCTGATTATCATTGGGGATACTTATGTCCTCTTACTCTCTTGATGACCCTTCCATTTCCTCCCCATTCATGGATTTGTTGTTAAAATTTTAATAAACAAATTTTCCAGACACAACTAAATGAGATATTTGCTTAACATAACAATGATATTGTTTACTACACAGAAGAACATTGATAAGATGTGCATCTTTACAATGGATTGTTGTCAAGAACAGTGAATTTTAATATGCTCCATTTTTACAAGTCGTCCTTAACCTCATTTAGTGTTCTAGTAACTTAAAAATGAGACTCAACGTTTCATAATATAATAAATGCTATGGTACCTAATACTGTAACTAGAAGTTTGCATACCCTATGATTCCGCTTTTACTGTATAGTGTGATCTGTCATGGGATAAGTTAACTGCTTTATCTACATTTTATAAATTATAAGCTAAATGGATTAAAGTGATTTCTTGAAGCAGAATGGGAATGATTTGGAGGATTAAACAATAATGTCATCTGCAAAATCTGCAAACATTTTTAAACAGGGTACAATGACTGTTGATATAGCATTTACCTATAGTAAATAGCATTAAAACATTCAGATAAAAGAATTTTTAGGAGTAGATTAGCCTTGATGCAGATAACCATAAATATCAACAAGTTAGATAAAAAGGTCACATGTAGGTAATGTAGTAGTGATATATGGATATCAATATTGTTCTTTCTGAAAGCAGTTGGAAAATGTAAGTTATTCTAAAATTGTATATTAGGTGAAAACACATATTTTGTCAAAAACACTGGAAAATATCAAAGGCAACCAACTTCAGACCTTGTGTTTTCCAGAGGTCATACCTTCTGGCTGGAAAAGATGAGAAAATAAGTACCCTCTGCTTTGTATTTATTATCTCGCAGAAAAAGAATGGGTACAATTTCTAATGTCAAGAGTAATTATCCCTTTTACTATGTGTCCTAACATATTAAAGACCAGGTCATCATCCTATCTTTAGTTTTATTTATTTGTAATCAGATAATTATCATAAAAATAAATTACATATGACCCCCAAAATGATCCTGGAACTCATATATATATATATATATATATATATATATATATATATATATATATATATATATATAGTTGCACTTGAAAAGGTTTACTTACCAGAACATCGACTCTTGTAAAGGCGAGACCACAACATCGATGATTTACAAGAGTGAACTCCCGGAATGGTGAATTTTGCCTCCGGGAACTAACCACTTGGCCACCACTGATGAACTATGCCCTTTACTCCACTATAGTGCAATCTCGGAGTTGGTATATTTAGGTAGGGGTGTGTGGGGGCCCACATGGGAGGGTCTGGTGGGTGAAGCCCCCCACTCTGCTGGGTTTTATTTATGTATTATTTTATTTTTTCCAATATGGTGAGTTTAATTTACAAGTTATGTTACATTCCTCAGTGGTGGCCAAGTGGTTAGTTTCCCAGAAAATAACATAATTTGTAAATTAAACCCGAATTACTTGTCCATGTTGATTAAAACCGCTGCTTTTTCTACATCACAGTAGTGAATGTGGTCAAAAAGCTATGTTCATCCAAAGTGGTAATAGCAAGTGCTGAAGAATTTAATGGTAAGGCAGGGTAAGCCTAAGTGTGCATGAGTGCATGTGAGGGGCTGCATGTGTGAACGCATGTGTAAGTGTACACCTGCCTGGGAGGTACTGGTAGAGAAGGTAGGGAGACGGAAGATGTTGTGTGATTGTGTGGTCAGGTGGGAAAGTGTGAGTGTGTGTGTGTGTGTGTGTGTGTGTGTGTGTGTGTGTGTGTGTGTGTGTGTGTGTGTGTGTGTTCACATGTGCATCCGTGTGTGTGTGTGTGTGTATGTGTGTGTCTGTGTGTGTGTGTGTGTGTGTGTGTGTGTGTGTGTATGCATCACAGTAATAGGGCCTTTTTATCCATGCCAGGGATCTTAATAAATCCCTAGTAAAGGCTCTTCCGTAAGAAAGTTTCTTTTGGGATTGCATTAATGAAAAATAAAACAAAGTTCAGGTGGTATTCACAGACAGCAAAGTTACATTTTTACTACCAGGGTTTTCTCTGGCAAAATAAATTAAAAGTCTTCTTAGAGAATATCATCGATCAGGTGACCTCCAGATCTCTATTACCAAGACTTCCTCTAGCAATTACAAAACTATCATTAAATTTCCATCTTGGAGATGAATGTTCCAATAGGTTTAAAATGGCCCACAAGGGCAGTTAGCCTAGTACTATCCTAACCCTAACCTAACCTATGAACCTTGCATAGTCTTTCTTTCAGCAGCAGTATTCCACCCAAATATTCCAAATTCCTCTGGATTCTCCCAAATTACTTCTTCCATACTACAATTACTCAGGCTTTAAAAAGGTACAAGTTAACAGCTGACTTTAGACACCTGAAACATGGGTACCTTAGCTTTTAACATGTATGTCCTGCTGTGTACAAATTATTCTTTCCTGGTTAAATATTCTGTTAAACCTAATTTTAGCACTGGCTCAATAAAAATCACCCTATCATGCCTTGTTTCCCTTTTCTGCTGAGCACTCAACCAGTAGAACCACCGTGCTATGGCTATGACCATTTTCTGTTACTGATGCACAGATGACACCCCCCCCCCAGTTTGGAAGAGCTTTGAGCTGTAGGCAGACCATCATCTTTTATAGTTTTCTGATGAAAGATAAATACTGCCCCTATATCAAAGACATCATATATAATTAACCCCCTCAACAGTAAGGTGTCCAAATTTACAACAGAGGAAATGGGTTCAAGTGGTAATTTATTTAATGGAAGTCTAGCAAAGGGGTGGGAATGAACAGCCAGAGGCCAGTTCCCCCATTCTATAGAGAGAGGGAGAGAGAGAGGTTGCAGATCTGTCCCATGTTAAATATCAAGGAAACAGTACCAGGCAGTGAAAAACTAATGAGTCAGTATCCATAGTCTGCTGTTTACATGCCTACATGGTATGCATGCATTGCAGCTATAATGAACTTTATAAATAGGAACCAAATGTCTGTTGAATAGAGTGGAGGCTATTTAAAGAAAGATACCTCCCCCTGATAATGAAACAACTCTCCCAACTCTCACTCCTACAGGGGAAAGAATGTAGCAGGGCAGTGGGCAGGGAGCAACAATGGAAATCTCATTTATGTCCCTTACTAAGGAGAAAATAATAAAAGTATCGAACTATTCCCATAAATAAGTTGTGAAGTGTATTGTAATGCAGGAATAATTGGTTCCACCCTTCTCAAAGAACACTTTACTGATCTGAGATGGAATACCATATGACCAGATTGGCAACAACATCTACAGTACTAAGAAGGAAATATTATTGAAGAGTTCTGCACATGCGCTAAATGGGAAATGAAGAGTTCTGCACATGCGCTAAATGGGAAATGAAGAGTTCTGCACATGCGCTAAATGGGAAATGAAGAGTTCTGCACATGCGCTAAATGGTAAATAATAATGAAGAGTTCTGCATATGCGCTAAATGGGAAATGAAGAGTTCTGCACATGCGCTAAATGGGAAATGAAGAGTTCTGCACATGCGCTAAATGGGAAATGAAGAGTTCTGCACATGCGCTAAATGGGAAATAATAATGAAGAGTTCTGCATATGCACTAAATTTATTACAAGCTATGAAGAAAGCAGAAAGACCATAAGGGAGCGTTTCAAGTTATTTCTAAATGTGGCAAAATATCTGCATAGTAAGTGCACCTTAAATATACAGAGTAGCAAAAAGTAATTTCAGGCTTCATTTTCACCTGTTCCACTCACAAGTGCACCTTAAATATACAGAGTAGCAAAAAGTAATTTCAAGCTTCATTTTCACCTGTTCCACTCACAAGTGCACCTTAAATATACAGAGTAGCAAAAAGTAATTTCCAGCTTCATTTTCACCTGTTCCACTCACAAGTGCACCTTAAATATACAGAGTAGCAAAAAGTAATTTCAAGCTTCATTTTCACCTGTTCCACTCACATGACAGCGTACATGTGGCAGCAACTTAACCTGCAGATATTTGCCAAAAGCTCAGCATTCACTGCTTACACTTTAAATCCTCCTCAGTAAGTCTGTACTATGCTACTCTTCCAAAAATATTATGAATTTGGTTAAATGAAGTGCAGTGAATTTTATGAAAGTACAACACTGTCAATCGTAATCACCACATCTTGGAACTTGCTAGACATGAAATATATTGTTACAAATAATACCATTGAAAATATAACAGATTGTGCATCTGCCAAGCTTGCATGTACTGGCATTGTATGAATGGAATTAAGCCCAGTACAATGAGGTCATGAAAGAATCTAAATTTATATACTGGGAGCTAAGCAAAAATGCTTAAGTATGCTCCATTTTTATACACAGGGCCTGTGGTAGTGCTACTGTTAACCAAGATTACTGAAATTCATACAGTTAATCACATTAAATAACTTCAAATAACTGTTAGATGTGAAATATTTTAACTACACAAAATATGTTTCAAGAGTTACTTACCTCATTCACATTGTTTAAATTTACATCTAACACATGCTGGAAATGTCAACAACATACAATATGTAACAATGGATATCAATCTGACATTCTTTGTAGTCCGTGATCTCTGATATTATATTACCATTTCAGTGTTTCGCAGGTCACACCATTCAGCTGTTTGTGTTAGTTTAAATACCTGTCAGATATTTTTAATGCAAATAAGACATGCAGTAGGCAGACTAGGCATGCTAATTTGGTCATAGGTGAGAGTATGCATGCAAGAGCATGGTAAGTAAAAACAGCTGTGGCAGGGCTGGCCACCCAACGGTGTGAAACTTGGCTCTAGATGATTGCCACTGTTGAAGTGGCACCCCAACCCCATGCGCAGAAATGGGTTGTAACTGGATGGCTGGATGGATGAAACAGCTATGACGGACTTTGCTATGGTAATCTGGAGCTCACCCTATGGAATGGTGAAAGTCTATTTATTTGAAATCTATGTGGATATTTTGTCTGACAGTATCTGTGGGAGAGCTAGACTTCTATACTTTTGCATATTATAGGTTCTTTGATTACAGCAGAAAACACAGCAACATGATTAGACCTTAGGATTAGGCCCTGAGCCAGGCAAGCAATGAAATAGTGTATATAGGAATTATTTGACAGTACCACACAACTATGACTACTTTACAACTGATGTGATATTTATTTTATAAGACCTGCAGCTTTGTACCTCACACCCCACAGAAATGCAGCGACACATACAGTATTATATACATGTGAGATCTCTAAACTACAGTTCCCAGGCTGGTGTGCCTTATAGTAGAATGACAGCAGAAACAATACAAATGGTAAGTCCTGGTTCTGCAGTAGCACATTAGAGCATCAGCAGAGTAATATAGTCTGTGACTACAACGATGACATAAAACAAAATGGCATATAGGTCATTTCAGCTATGTAATCACTGAGATGTCAGAACTCCTTGGCAGTACAGCCAACAAATAACCTACATTTACTGCATGCAGTCCCTAAATTATTTTCCAACTCTGGTGCCCTGTGCTGCTATGTAAAGGAATCCCTATTTCAGTTTCATGCAGCCAGTCCTAATATTTCAGTCATCAAAAACTGAGTTGATAAAATAGACAATTCCTAATTAAAAAAAAAAATCCATAAGCTTCAGTTTTTCTGTAACAGTTTATATAATACATTTATAAGGCAGAGTTCCTGATACATCATCTGACTGGTAAGTAGAAAAAGCCCTGATCGTTCCAGGTAGTGCTGTAGCACAAAACATGGTACCTGTATAATACAGTATGGGGGCACAGGGGCACTAGACTGCACAGCTAAAATGAATACTAGAAACATGCAGAAAGTCACATTGTAAGGTTCTTCATACATGTTATGGTAATATCAGAAATAAGTCCTGCAGCTATGTCTTACATTACCTAGACACAGCAACAAAGAAATAATATTACTACATGACATTATACTCACTGTTCAAATATATTAAATATATTAAATAGCTATGATGCTATAATGGGAAAGACTTCTTCTAATATACTGATGTAAGACTCAAAAGCCTAAGACCTTCTTCTTTGCACCATGACACTACAGCAAGGTACCCATTGCACACAAAAACAGCATGCATATTACAGCAAGCCAACAAAAAAGGGGAGCTCAAAACACAATTCCTATAGTGTGTTTTCTGCACCACCAAGAGTCTATGAAAATCAAATGAAATTACAAACCTCTTCATAAAATGCCTGTTGGTAGGATGCCCTGGTAAAAAAACACTGTTAAGCATTATATTACCCCATCACATTTAATGGAATATGCACTGGGCTCTAAAAATATATCTAGTTGTAGAAACAGGGTTGTGTGAGACACAAGGCCTGCAGCCTTTTCCTTTACATTATCCAGACACGTCAGCAATATACAAGTGGATCTGTGGAAGAGAATTTTGACCTCCATTTTGGTGGTGATTTTCATCCCATTTGCTTCACACTCTGCAATAAAACTAGTTCACCTCATACCTGAGACTACTGTCATTTGAGGCCAACAAGAAAACTCTGCATGCAAACAACAAAGATGCAGACCTCATGTCCCTAAACCAGGTAATCTCCAAACTTCAACAGTTTATTATTATGCTTATGTGGTCAACACATCAGTAGTAGACACTGGCAAAAGTGAGTTATCTTTTAATTAATTCATAAACAGAGGTAGCATGTATAAAAACAAAACCTTTACTAGAACATGAGTACTTGCAAGTCACAACAAACAGTATGAAATGGATAGAAAACAAATTGGGAATTTACTAATAAATGAAAAATAATGTCATATAAAGCAGATAGGTAAAATATAGAAAATGCATGATCCATTTCAACTTCAAAAGATTTACTTACCATAACTAAACAGGAATGTTTGCACTCAATTCTGTCCGACTTTCAAAATCCTTCTAGTTGCTGATGGTCCAGTCTCTCCTGGCACTTCATTATAAATAATCATTATGGGTTTGTTACGGGTGTTCTTTGTGAAATTAGTTTGACATTACAGCACGTCCGTGTTACCATAATGATGTGCACTTTATTTCAGTGATTCAACATTGGAACCTTTCCCAGAAGCAGCCACTATATGTTGTCTTGGTTATTTCCTGCAACACTTTGCTACCCCTCCCAAAATAATCAAAGTTTCATAGGTGTTTACTAGTCTAATGACCATGGGGGCCTTTTTAAGTCTAGCCATGCATCCCAAATTTCTGATAAGTTCTGATACCCCTGATAAGTGTAAGCAGGGGTCTGGGAGATGAACCATGTACAGGTCACCTGTGTCCATTAGAGATATAGGTGCTAAACCAGGGATGAATTTCTGGTTTTCATTCCAATTGTTCAAGTTGCACTTGAATTGGGTCAAGGAGGAACTCTGTTTCACACGGATGGGAAGCCTGTTCCATAGACGTGGTAGTCTCTGGGATACATACCTATCTTTCCAGCAGGACCTAATTATATCACAGGCAAGGTTTAAGTCTTTAGAATGGGTAATTCTGGTGTTGTTTGTTTTGTGGATCTGCAGGACATCCATCAGAGTGGGGTCTGACAATGCCCTGTATGCCAGGCATAGATCTCCCCCCAAAAGCCTGTAGGAGACAGAATACTGGGATAGGGCCTTGAGGTGGTCTACATAGGACATTTTACTTATGCTCTGTATTCTTTTAGTGAGGAACCTCTGTGGACATTCCAGTTGTTGGATATGCTTAATTAGGTACATACCAAAGGGGGCATTGTACTTAATGATAGGTCTGATGAATGCCAAATACAATGGAACAATGACTTCCTTGGACTTAGATGCCATACCTTTGTTTATAAGTTGTGCAATATAGAATGATTTCCTCACCACTGTACACACATGATTGTCAAAGGCTAGATTACTATCCATGTGTGTCCCTAAGTCCCTGACTACTGGGTCAGCTTTAAGGGGTGTGTTGTGAATATGATAGTTACCATGGATAGATGACTTCCCAAAGGATACTATTATGCATTTCTTGGCATTTAGTTTTAGTCCATGGCTCAGACACTAGTTGTTTGTCTGTGTCAGCCCCACCTGCAGAACATTTGTGTCAGTGTAAGATTCAATGACAGCTCCTAATTTGTAATCATCTGCAAATTTAGTCAGCCAAAAACCACTGACATTGGCATTGACTTCTGAGAAGTAAATGCCAAAAAGTAGCAGTCCAAGGACTGATCCCTGAGGGACTCCACTTGTGACTGGCCTCTTTGTACAGGTGGACTCCCCAGTTCTAACTTCCTGGGTCCTGGCTGTGAGTCAGTTGGCTATTCACTGGAGACATACAGGTTTGTAACTAACCTCTTGAGTTTCTCAACAATGCCCAAGTGGGGTATTGTATCAAATGCTTTGACCATGTCAAGGTAGGCAGCGTGAACCATTTTCCCTCATCCATTGCTTTGGTGACCTTCTCAAAGAAGCCCACCAGGTTGAGTAGGCATGACCTGCCCCTGACAAAACCAAACTGGGTTGGGTCCAGTGTCTGGAGGTTTACTGTATCTCTGTTAATCATCTCCATGATAATTCTTTCCACAGCTTTACATATAAGACTAGTGAGACTTATGGGTCTGCAGTTTCCAGGGTCTGTAGATGGCCCACCTTTGTGCAGAGGGATGACTGTTGCCTTTCTCCATTCATGAGGCACAAAACCTCTTTGGAGGTTACAGTTAAATATTAATTACCAGAGGCCCTGATAGGTCATGTTTCCTGCTATTTTGAAGGCATCCTGGGATATTGTCTGGGCCCATTGATGCAATGTTCTTGATCTTAGATAGAGCATTAAGGACCTGTTCCCTAGTGAAAGTAGGGGGAGTTATATTTGATGATATTTCCTAAGGGAAGGTTGAGGGGAGAGAGGGGTAAAGTTGGAGATGAGTTTATCAGCCAGGAAGTTTGCTATGTCTTCTTGCTCAGTATAGGTGGCTCCATTTACAATGACCTCTGCACAAAATTGTTTATTGCCTTTGAGGTTGTAGACATACCTAAAGAATGCTTTGTGGTTGTCCTTGGCCTGGAAGGCCAAACTTACCGCAAATTTGGCTTTGATAGACTATTTGTCCTCTGAGTTGTTTGTTTAGATTGAGAGTGCTTTTATACTGCTGGGTGCTGCACCTCCTAATTTTTGCCATGATTTTCTTCCTCTTGTTATACAGCCTATTGATTTTGTGATTCCACCAGGGTGGCTTGTTTATTGAGTTAGTTCTGTACTTCTTCCTGGTGGGTACAGCTGCCTCTGTGCAGCTATTAACATGCTTGTACAGGGTTTCTTTGAACAGTTCTGCATAGCCAGCAGTGCTCTCAGGGTTTATGGGGGCTTGAAAATTTTCCCAGGTTCTCACTTAATAGCAGGAGGTTAGCCTTAAAATAGTTCCTGAATATTCCAGGTTTAGCTGAAGGTCCAGGTTTTATTTTAACATCAGAGACCATTTGTTGTCTGACCTTACCAGAGAAGACATTACAGTAGGGGGTGTGCAGCACTCTGCCATATTAGTGAGGACCAAATCTAGTATGGTTGCACCCCTGGTTGATGTATAGACTATCTGGTCCAGGGAGTTTGTGTTTACAAAATCCAGAAATCTCTGTGCATGTAGGTTTGGTGTCATATAGGAGTTCCAGTTAATAGTGGGATAATTAAAGTCACAAATGAATATGGTGTTGGGTTGGATGGTTAGTGTTTCTAATAACTTTAAATACATGGTATATGTTTCCAGTGTCATGGAGGGGGACCTATAGCTTTCAAGGAAGTGGTACTGGATTTTACCTATGGTGATTTGAACATGGAACAGCTCATGTACATTGCCTTGTTTGACCAGCCTTGAAGTATATTTATTTTTGCTGTAAATAGAGACATCTCAACCTTTAGTCCCTGCCTGTGAAGTAGCTGTCCTAAATGTGTAGAAGGCATTATCACCTTGCACTGTTGGTGTGCTTTCTGCACTTTTAAACCATATCTCAGTGACCACACAGACATCATCATTCTCTAGGGTAAAGACAGCTTCTAGGGGGTGGAGTTTTTTGTTAAGAATTCTAGCACTGAGCAGTAATACTCTTAGATTTTCTTGGTTTTGATTTGCTATGTCAGAAGTACTTTCACTTTAGCATTACCTAAACAAGGCACTATGGAGGAAGACAATGTTTTAGCTAATATTTGAAAGCCTATAGGGGAGAGATGCAGACCATCCCTGGCAAAGCAGCATGGTCTGCTGACCAACTCCTTCCATGCTGACAAATATTTCATCACCCTTAGAATGACAACAATACTAAGCCAATTATTAAAGTCAGTCAACTTTTGTTCATATTGTGGCATCATCTTTGGAGAAGGTAAAATGCTGCTCAAACACATATTCCAAGAGCTCCATTATGTCTCTCTTCATATAGTCTAGGGAGGTATGTCTCAGGTCATTTATTCCCTCATGGACTATAACTGAGTCATACTGGTAATTGTGGTCCAATGACCTGAGTACCTGTGTAATGTGGCAGATCCTAGCCCATGATAAGCAACTGACTGTGACTTTCTCCTTACTCAGCCTGGTGAGAGGGACATCAGTACACCTCACAATGGAGGCTCCAATGACTAGAATGTTGGATTGTGTGGTGGCTTGCCTTATGGGCTTAGAGGTAGAGACTCCATGAATTATAGCTCTATGTGTTGATGTGGGTGTTGTTTTGAAAGAGTGCATTTGGGGCTGCTGAGGATATTTGTCATGTGTACGTCATCTAGGAGCTCTTTATGGTTTAAGAAGGGAACCATTACGTGTCTCAGCATATGTGGGTCAATATGGCTTATTTATTTATATATTTATTTTTATTTATTTAACATGTGTTTACCGGGAAAGTCCGAATTGGAACAAAGCCAATTTTCATCAGAGGCCCAGGGAGAAACACTCCAAATGCATGTCTTTGTAACATGGGAGGAAACCAGAGCACTCAGAGGAACCCACATGGATGCAGGGAAGGCATGTAGACTCCACACAGTAGGCACCCAGCCGAAAATCAAACCAGAGAACCTCTTGCTGTGAGGGGACAGTGCAACCACTGCACCACTGCACCATCTGCTTCGAACTGTGCATGATGGGTGTATTGTGTATACTACTGACACTTGTTTAAACATTTCTATTTACACTAACTTACTTGAGTTGAAAAACAATCTGTCTGAAAAAATGTACATATACAAAAGAGTAACTTACCAGCAGAGGTGCAAGGGATTTATCTATTTTATATATATATATATATATATATATATATATATATATATATATATATATATATATATCCTTTGGTGAACGAGTTAGTCCTACTAGACTAGTGGCCTCTTTTCAGGGGAGACCCTAGGTAGTATTCATTCTTCTTACTGAAAATTGACCAGGGTATTGGGGAACTTCCCCTACCCCGTTATGACAATTAAGGTGTGTGCTACCATCAAATGTGAAGCATCTGTTCCATTCTTAGGGCAGTGTCAGCTGGGAGAATGGCACAGAAAATCTGGCATCCAAAGAAAATGAAGTTAAAGCAAATGCTGACTCTGTAGAGATGTTTACTGATTTTGAAGAGGTAAGAGGAGTTCAAGAGAAAGAAAAACTCAGATTGTGTCAAGGATAGAGAAGAGATTTTCTAGTGAGAGCCTTTTGAAGGGTTAAAAGATGAAGAATAAATTGTAAGTACAACCCTTCAGTCAGAAGGGTTGCGTGACAATGTATTAGAGAACTTAAGAGAACAAAGTGAACTGAAAATGGGAAAAATGTATCACAGGGTGAAATAATGGAAAAATTAAATAAGCAGAATAACAGCAAAATAAATTGTTTGAGGAGGTAACTGGAATACAAAATGAAGCTGGAAGGGAGAGAAAGAAGATGAAAGAGCTGAAAAAGAAGAAGCATATATTGAGAATCCAGAGTAAGGAAGAGGCAGAAATGGATCTGCCCTTGACATAAAAGCACAGGAGGTAAGAACTTTTATCCTAATTAAAAAAGAGATTTATTGTGACTTTTTTGAGACTCCTGAAACTTTAGAAACATTTTTGAAAAAACACGGAGAGGGAAAAGACATATACCCATGGAACAGATATATTATAAAGACTTTGTTTTCAAGAAACACAGAAAAAAGTCAATATACAATTTCGAACAGAAACTGAAAGGGAGATTGTAAAAAATATTTATTAAGGAACTTTGTAATGAAGTAAAAATCAGTTCAAAAGTTATTGATAGTAGAGGACTTTGGAATGGGCCTTGTGACTGTAATGTGATTTTGAAAAATGGAAAATGATAAATTTGCACATATTCAAAGCATGATTAATGTTGATGGCCCTAGAGCTATTAAGTACTAGGGCCAATGGAGAACATACTTTTTTTCTGTGGGAAGGAGGGCCATTTTGTAAATAATTGTGATAAAAAAATGTTAGTTATGTGTGAAAATGGGTCATTATGCTAAAAACTGTGAAAAAATATGTTATAAATGTAAGCAAATGGGACATGTTTGGATGGATTGTGAGAAGGAGAGGAGATTAAACTGTGATGTAATAAAATGAAAATGAAAAAAAGGGAAAACACATTGCAACAAGAAGGGTTCATAGGTTCATAGGTTGGTACTAGGCTATCAGCCCTAGGGCCTATACAAGCCTAGCCATAACAATTTCCTGGCTATTTCTTCCCACACTATTTACTTCCCAATAAAAGATAAGAGGGAAAGTAATGATATAAATCCAGAAAAGAACATGGATAATGCAACATAAAGAGGAAGGGGAGAGGAAAAGTATCAAATTGGAAAACAGTTAAAAAGAAAAGTTCAGTTGGGAGAAGGGTTAAAGTTAGGAAAAGAAAATTTCAGGATTTAGGAATAAAATTAAAAAAGAAAGAACATTGATAACTAAATTTATCATAGATTTAAAAGACGGACTGTGAATAATGTTAGAATCTTATCTATTAATGTTAATAGTATAAAGAATATAGTTAGGAGAAGTGGAGTAATAGAATGGTATAATAAGTGTGATGTAGATTTGATAGTATTAGAAGATATTAAGATTTTAAATAAAGAATAAAGAGAACAGACAGGGACATTATGGTTAGGTGTATAATATTGAATTTGGCTATGAAAATTGTTCAGGGATTACTATATTGTATAGAAAGGAGTAACATTTTTAGATTATACTTTAGTCAGATTAGATAGGAAGATTGATGGCAGGGAACTTTAGATGGGAAGGGAAAGTGTATAGATTAATAACATATGCAATGTGTCATATAAAGAAAGGGAAAAATTATTTCTAGATATATTAAATTATATTATAGTAAATATGTATATAATAGTAACAGGATACTTTAATTGTGACTTTAGATGCAAACCGCAAAAACATACAGTAGATAAGAAGGTAATGGAAGAAATAATAAAATGTGGGAAACTACAATTATGCAATCTGAATAAGAGTACGTATCAAAGATGGAAATTTCAAGCAGAGATTATTTTCTTCTATCTAAAATTATGAAAACTGTAACAGAAGAAGCAAGTGAGACTAGCTTTCTGATTATTTAGCAATATGAATCAAAATAGATGAGAATAAAGAATATATTAAAACAGGGAAAGGAATAAAGAGAAGTAATAAAAAAGAATGGAACAAGAAAGGTAAAGAAGATATAATAATGTTATGGAAGGATCATTTAACAATGAGAGACTTTTATAAAAAATTGTCAGAATGGCAGATAATATTTAAAGAGAAGTAAAAAAATGTATTTAACATGGTAAAATAAGAAAAGACAAAAAGATAAAAAGGAATATAGAGAAATTCAAAAAGCTGCTTTAAATAGTATTGATAGGAATGAAAGAGATTATTTTAGAAAACAAGAAGAGATTTATCGAAAGAATCAAGAAAAAAATAAAGCTTTATTATACAAGCAAAATACATTTTTACAGGGAAAGAAGGAAGAAGGATCACCATATTTAAGTGAGAAAGTAAAAAAGATAGCGGTATAATGAGAGAGAGAGAGAGTGTAAAAATAATCATGGAAAAATTGAAAGAGAACAGGCAACTGTAATGGACATTGTAGTTATGTGTGTGAAAGAGGTGACAAATCAAAGAATAAAAAGGAAAAGTCTGTAGATGGTAAAGCAGTTTGCAGAAGAAATAAATAAAAGATTAGAACAACAAATCACAATAGCAGAAGTAGACAATGTAATAAAGAGTATTAATGTGAATTCAGCAGCTGGGCTGGATGGTATAGAGTATTTGTAAAATTAATGCTATGGCAAAAAACTTAATAAAGATATTTAATGAGTGGTTAAATGATGGGATTAATTAGGAAGAAATGCGTGAGGGTGTGATGAGATTTATATGGAAGAAGAGTGAAAAGAATGAAATTAAAAATTGGAAGCATATAATGTTGAATAATTGTGACTACAAATTATTTACAAAGATAATACAGAAAAGATTAGAAAATAACCTGAATTATATAATGAAAGAAGATGTTTATGGGGTTAAATGAAAAGTAAACCAAGAAGTATTAATGATAATTAGGGAAATATTGGATGATATTAGGAAAGGACAAAAAGAAATAAAATGAATAGTGGCTGACATAAATAAAGAGTTTGATTCAATACAACATGATATCTTATGGCAAATAATGGAATAATACAATTTTACTATAAAAATTCAGAAAGTATGTGAATCAGTATATAAAAATACTAAAATCAGAGTTCTAGTAAGTTGTTGGTAAAGTGAGGAAATAGAGATGAAAAGATGTGTATAACAGGGATGTCCGATGAGTAGTATTTTGTAATAGTTATGAATAGTTTAATAAAATGATTAAATGAAGAATTGGACAAAAGTAAATATATACAAGAAATGGGAGTAAAATATCCCATTATTATGTCTTATGCTGATGATATAATATTAACAGCAAAAATGATAAGAAATGAAAAAGGTAATTGGAAATCTACAAAAAAGGACTACAAAAAGTTGGATTAAGCATTAATTTTTAAAAAAATTAAGGGTTTAGACCATGATAAAGAATTG
>NC_056728.1:716880709-716887941 GCF_019279795.1 Protopterus annectens
ACCTATTTAAATTACATCACAGCACAATTTTTCATTCACAGTTGTTATTATATTGTTATAGAACATCATGTTACAGGGGGTAATAGATCTGTTTTCAACATATGCATGCTGATATATGGTTTCAAGTCCCAACCTATCCAGTTCTCAGAATAACTTATCTATAGGTTCACAGGTTCATAGGTAGGCACTAGGCTACTGGCCCTAGGACCTATATAAGCCTAGCCAAATGGTACCCTGGCTTTTGCCACACAAGAAAATTATTTTCCTGTGCCCCTGTCAAGCAGAGCCACAGAAGTGATCCCCGGGGTGAATTTCCTATCTCCCATCCAATCATCAAGATTTTTCTTGTAGAACGCTAATGAGGAGCTTTGTTTGATATAGATAGGCAGTTTGTTCCAGAGTATGGGAAGTCTCTGGGACAGGAATCTTTCTCTCCAGCATGTTTTGTTTATTGTGGTGACAAGGTTTAGGTCCCTAGAGCATGTAGCTTGGATGGATTGGGATTTCTTTAAGTGGAGCATGTCCAACAGCTCTCGGTTTGACATAGCTTTGTATGTTAGGCAGAGATCGCCTCTGAGTAGGCGATATGCGACAGAGTAAAGCTGGGGGGGGCTTGAGACGGTCTGCGTAGGACATCTGTTTGAGGCTGGTAATCCTCTTTGTGAGGTATTTCTGTGGCCTTTCCAGATTTTGTAGTTGTCTTGTGAGGTACACACTAAAAGGGGCATTGTACTCTATAATGGGTCTAATGAGTGATGAGTAGAGGGGAACAATGACCTCTTTTTTCCTGGATGGGAAACCTTTTGTGATGAGGTGTGCCACGTAGAAGGATTTCCTGACTATTGTGGCGATGTGATTATCTAAGGAAAGAGACTACTGTCCACCTGTGTCCCAAGTTGTTATTATATTGTTATAGAACATCAGGTTACAGGGGGTAATAGATCTGTTTTCAACATATGCATGCTGGTATATGGTTTCAAGTCCCAACCTATCCAGTTCTGAGAATAACTTATCTATAGGTTCACAGGTTCATAGCTAGGTACTAGGCTACTGGCCCTAGGGTCTATATAACCCTAGCCAAATGGTACCCAGGCTTTTGCCACACAAGAAAATTATTTTCCTGTGCCCCTGTCAAGCAGAGTCACAGAAGTGATCCCTGGGGTGAATTTCCTATCTCCCATCCAATCATCAAGATTTTTCTTGTAGAACGCTAATGACGAGCTTTGTTTGATATAGATAGGCAGTTTGTTCCAGAGTATGGGAAGTCTCTGGGACAGGAATCTATCTCTCCAGCATGTTTTGTTTATTGTGGTGACAAGGTTTAGGTCCCTAGAGCGTGTAGCTTGGAGGGATTGGGATTTCTTTAAGTGGAGCATGTCCAACAGCTCTGGGTTTGACGTAGCTTTGTATGTTAGGCAGAGATCGCCTCTGAGTAGGCGATATGTGACAGAGTAAAGCTGGGGGGTTTTGAGACGGTCTGCGCAGGACATCTGTTTGAGGCTGGTAATCCTCTTTGTGAGGTATTTCTGTGGCCTTTCCAGTTGTTGTAGTTGTCTTGTGAGGTACACACAAAAAGGGGCATTGTACTCTATAATGGGTCTAATGAGTGATGAGTAGAGGGGAACAATGACCTCTTTTTTCCTGGATGGGAAACCTTTTGTGATGAGGTGTGCCACATAGAAGGATTTCCTGACTACTGTGGCGATGTGATTATCTAAGGAGAGAGACTACTGTCCACCTGTGTTCCAAGGTCTTTTATCACACTTTCAGTGTTAGGTAGACTACTGCCTATGTGGTAGTTCATGGGTACAGAGTTTTTACCAAAAGGGATGACAATGCACTTTTTGGCATGGCTTTGACACCAGGCATCTGTCTCAGTGAGGCCCTTTTGTCGGATGTCCACATTGTTAGGAGTTTTGATTATGGCTCCTAGTTTGCAGTCATCTGTGAACTTTGTTAGCCAAAGGCCTTCTGTGTTAGCCTGTACTTCAGAGAAGTAGATACCAAAGAGGAGAGGACCTAGTACTGAACCCTGTGGTACTCCACTTGTCACTGGTCTGAAGTTGGATTTAGAGACTGCTACTTTCACAGTGTGGGTTCTGTCAGTGAGCCAGTTGGCAACCCATCTTGTAACATAGGGATTTATACCTAGTTTAGTGAGTTCATCTATAATTCCAGAGTGAGGGATGGTGTTAAAAGCCTTGGCAAGATCTAGATAGGCTGTGTGAACCACCTTACCCTCATCTACAGCTTTGGTGACCGCTTCAAAGAAGTCTATCAGGTTTAGGAGGCATGATTTGCCTGTTACAAACCCGAACTGGGTAGGGTCCAGAGTTTGGAAATTACCAATGGCATTGTTATAAGTTCAATGATGATATGTTCCATAGCCTTGCAGACCAGGCTTGTCAGGCTAATGGGGCGGTAGTTCCTGGGGTCCATGGTGGCTCCCCCTTTGTGGAGTGGGCTAACCGTTGCTGTGTGCCATTCAGTGGGCACAAAGCCAGACGTGAGGCTATGATTGAACATGGTATTTAGGTAGGGTGCCAATTCTTTCTGTACTTCATGTAGAATGCAGCCTGGGATGTTGTCAGGTCCCATGGATGCTGTGTTCTTGGCTTTGGAGAGTGTGTTTTTTACCTGTGCAGCCGTGATTACAGGAACTTTGCATTCTTCCAGTATAGAGATGGGCCCTTTAGGGGATGAGAGAGGGGTAAAGTTAGCACTGAACCTATCTGCCAGGATGTTGGCAATATCAGTTGGTTCTGTATATTTAGTGCCATTGTGCTGTAACTCAGAGCAGATCTGAGTGTTGCCATTGAGATTCTTGACATTGCTATAGAATGCTTTGTGGTTGTCTTTAGAATCAGTGGAATTTTGTTTTCGTACCTAGCTATGGAGGATTTCATGAGGGATCTCAGCTTCTTACTGAGGCTGACCATGGAGTTCCTCCAATCATGGGATTTTACTCTTTTTTACAACACTTTCTTTCGTCTGTTGAAGAGTTTGTTTATGGCAAGGCACCACCAGATTGGCTTCCTTTTTTTGGAGAATAGCATCTTGGTTCTGTTAGGGATTGCACGATCCATGCACTCGTGTAAGTGCTTATAACATGCAATTGTATAGGATTCAGCAGTCATACCTCTACTGTCCATCAACATGGGTGTCGTGAAGTTTGCCACTTCTGTCTTAAGAAGCGTGAAGTTGACTTTGGAGACATTTTTTACAGTGGTTTCCCTATTGGGGGGTGGGATGTGGATATCTAGGGTGATTTGCTTGTGGTCAGATCTGACCAATGAGGAATTGACCTCTGGTGTGGAACACCGGTTGCCCATGTTGGTAATGACCAGGTCTAGAATATTGCGGCCCCTGGTGGAGGTGTGGATAAGTTGATCCAAGGTGTTGGAATTTATGAATTCCAGAAAACCTTGAGCACAAGAGTTGGTACATGAGTAGTTTTCCCAGTTAATGGTGGGTTGGTTGAAATCGCCCATTATTAGAGTGTTAGGTTGTACCCTAATATTTTCCAGTGTATCAAGAAATGAGGAGTGGGAATCCTGAGGCATGGTGGGGGGTCTGTAGCAAGCTACAATTTGGATTGCGGTCTTGCCCAAAGTTAGTTGCACTAGGATAATCTCGGATGCATTATGCTGAGCAACTAGCCTAGAGGTGTGGATATCCTTAATGAATATGGATACGCGTCCATCTTTAGTGCTTCGGTCCGGGTTAGCTGGCCGAAAGGTGTGATATGAATTATAGCTTGGTAATGCAGGGGTGCTCTCTGGAGCCTTAAACCAGGTCTCTGTCACTGCACAGATGTCGATGTTCTCCATTTTAAGGAGTGCCTCGAGTGAGTACATTTTGAGGTTTAGACTTCTAGCATTAAGTAGCATTACTCTCAGATTTTGCTTGCTTGTACCTATTATGGTGGCGAATTTGTCATTTGAATCTTGCCTTAAAAAGGCAGTATAGGGGTGGCAAGAGCATTAGTCAGTATCCGGAATCCTAAGGGCGACAGGTGCAGGCCATCTCTGGCAAAGCATCACGATTTGTGGATCATGTCATCCCAGGCAGACAGATACTGGATCACCTTAGAATGACACCAGAAGCTTAGCCAGTTGTTGAAGTCAATCATTTTGTCCTTGTACTGTGGTATTATTCTAGGTGATGGTAGGATGCTACTCAGGGCAACTGTCATACCTGCCTGGGCTACAAGATCGGACAGTTCCTCCATGTCTCTTTTCATGTAGTCCAGGGAGGTATGTCTCAGGTCATTCACACCAACATGAACAATGACAGACTCATATTTGTACTTGTTGTAAAGTGACCTGAGTGCATGCATTATGTGGTGGATCCTGGCACCTGACAGGCAGCTGACAGTAACTTTCTCCTTGTTTAGCCTGGTGACTGGAACATCAGTGTGCCTGACTACAGTGTCACCTATGACTAGAGTGTTGGGTACGTTGTTATGCCTTATGGGCTGTGGTTGAGTGGCACACTGAGTTTGTGGGCTATGTGTCATTTGGGTTGTGTTGGGGGGGGGGTGGAGGTTGCTTGCGTGTCTGCTTTGGAGGTCCCTGTTGCTTGGGTAGATTTTTTTTGAGAGCCTCCGCAAATGTAGGTGTGTGTTTTATGTGTCTATGTGTGTGTTTTGGTGGTGTAGGTTTTGAGGGACTATGTGATGAGTGTGGTGTGGTGCAAGTGTTTACCTTCTCCTCTTGACTGTCTAGTCCAGTCTTGGGTGAAGATAGCTTTGCTTTCAGTTTGGCTATATAAGTGCATCTCTCACAGGTTGTAGTGTTGGGTAGTAGGAGGTGAGGGTTGTCTGTGTACATGAGGCAATTGCTGCATTGCCCCAAGATGCCCAGATTCATCAGGTAGACAGTAGAAAACACCAGGAGCTGATCCTTAGATATGCTTGGATAGGTGCTTATTTATTAAGTACTAAAAACTGTTTTCCTCTAGACAAGCAAGGAAAGTTGAGTGCTGTAGTAATTTGTAGCTTATTTAGTGCTTCTCCATTATTTTTCCACAACATGAAAGTAGACTTAAAGGGCTATATGACTCTGGGTTAGTCCTACTTCCCTTTCCCTTAAAGACGGGCTTAATAAGCACGTCTCCAATTTTGAAGAATCTCCCCATATTTATATGACCTAGTGAATAATAAAAACAATGGTACTGTAAGTTCTTACTGAAGTGTTCTCAGGTCATTGTTACTAATTCCGTCTCCTCCCTGTCCTTTGTTTGGATCCAGTTTGCGCAGTTCTTTTTTAGTATAATCTAATTTGATTTCAGGATCTGGTGTTACTTAGATGTTACTCGGACAACTTACCCCTTTTGTGGAGCCAAAATGTTTTGCATAAGATTTTGTAAATATATCTATAATCTGTTGTGTCTAAGAATAAATTTTAAAATCTGCACACAGTTTATCAATGTGTGTGTCTTTACTCCTTTCACATCTTATGTATCTATAAAAAGGTTTCCTATTATGCTCAAGATCTTTATATAAATTTTATTCAAATTTTTCTTGATCTTGTCTCACACTATGCTTAATCTGTTTGCCCAACTTGTTTATTTCAGGTTTCAAAATTGTAGTTCAATGTCTCTTCCATTTCTTATATTTTTTGTCTCGTACCTTAATCAGATATCTTGTTCTTACGGAAATATTTCCCCCCTGATGTTGTATGCCTAGATCCTGACGTTAAACATTTTTTTGATTTTTTCTCTTTCAAACCCTTCCACATTTCATGTGCATTTTTTTCCACTGAACACCTCACTACAGTTAGCTTTATGTAGTAACTGTTTTGCTTCCTTATAATCTGTAATTAATATTCTGTGCATTGACTTAGATTTCACCTTGGCAGAATTATCAATCAACAAATTAACCTTTATAACCCCATGATCACTGCACATCAGTGGTGGTAAAACTTGACCTGAAGTTACAGTAATTTCTTTGGGAACACAAACAATGGGCAGGATTCACGAAGGCTTGCACAGAGTCTAAGAGTAGTGTAAGACTCCATGCAGCCTTCGCGATCCAGGAACAACCCTAAATTCCGTGTAAGAGACCAGCTAAAACGTCTCTTACACGCAGTGGGTGTGGATATGCTAATCACCTCACTTGCAGCCCAAAGGCATGCAAATGAGGTAGATTAGCAATCCAGGAAGCCCAAAGCAGCCCGTGTAAGAGCCGTTTTAGCTGCAGAAATGTACTCAGTTGACAACTAAGTACGTTTCTGCAAAAAACACAATGGAGCCATGTCAGCTCCAAATAAAGGGTGCATATGTGTCAGGCAGCATGCCAATGGCCAAATATGTGGCCATTGGCAAGGTATCCCGATGCAAATATGAAAAATAAATATGTTTAAACGCAGTGCAGCCCCGTGCAAACGGGCTGCGCTGTATAAAACATAAAAATGAAGGTTATAAACCCACAAATGTGGGTTTTATGCAATACATGGATTTACAATGCAGAGACCAGCAGACCAAAAACAACATGGCCACCGTTTAGTGGTTGCTACGGGGGGAAGCTGAGTCTAAGACATGTAACTAAGCATTAGTAGGCAATCTGATGTAAATGAGTGTTAGGATACTGAATTCCACTGCACATAGCAAATGAGCACATTCTGAGTAGTGTAAGAGATACATAAGGGGGAGGAATAGAGTAGGAGATAGGTGACATCACAGGGGGGAATGGTAGAAAGAAATGCAGTTCATTGGAGGTCAGTGTTACATGACAGATGTCAGACACATATCATGGAAAGAGGAGTGCCACAACATAAGCATGGGAAAGTCAAGAAATGGAAGGTGTACACTGTTGCTTACACCAAAGTTTCTTGCTGGGCGTGCATGCGCATGTGTGCGCACCATGAAGCATGAGTAGGGCAGTGTGCGTGCGTGTAGGGCAGACTGAGCATGTGGGAGCCTGTTGGCAGACTTGTAAGACTGTTTGTGCAGGTGTGCGCACGTTTTGACCTGAGTAAGCAGATTCTGAACCGTGTAAGCCTGTGTGCACACGTGTAAGCCACTGTGAGCGTGTTTCTGCTTGTAATGCGCGTTGCTCCCCCCTGAGGAAACAGAAAGGAAAAAGGAAGCAACATAATTAGTAGGAAGCAAGCAGGGAATACTGCTGGAGCTAGCAGGTGAAAACAATTAGAAGCAGGCAATTACACAGGCAGAATAGTAGCTCAGCCAAGCACTTAAAACTCTGAAAACAGCAAAAACACTGCAAGACA